>NC_134404.1:2400895-2628395 GCF_038048845.1 Mixophyes fleayi | reverse complement strand
GCAGCAAACCAGAGTGGATGGTCCAGTGCAGGCCTCTGGTATTGGGTCCTGGATTCCCAGATTTGGAGCTTGAGTGCGATGCATCAAAGCTTGTGGGGCTGGTGAATCTTGCTGTACTGGTGCCCCCTCAGACACCCACTCAGTCAATTTTTCCTCATCTGCCAATTCTGCATAGGGAAAGGTGTAGGAGTAGTTTTCCCAGGGCCCCATGGTAGTGGCCCCTGCAATTACAATTCTATTATCCTCTCCCATTAATTCTGTCATACAGTCTGTAATCATGATTTCTGCTGAGATCATATATTGAGCAGGTTTATGATTCTCTTCTGTCACAATTGGGTACAGCTGTACATCACTTGCACCGGAGAGCACACATACGGTATCCTGTGTTACTTTATTAGATAAAACATTATCAGACACGACAGGGGTGAATAACTGGTCTTTTCTGTAATTCTGTTCTAACTCAGACACAGTCTCAGGTGCCAATAACACTGGCCAATTATCAGAAGATGCTACTACATGGTACTTACTTGGTAGCTCTTTTCCATCCAAGTCACCGAATGGGAGGATTTCTCCTAATCCTTTCTGAGTAGTCAGAGGTACAACATCCTCACCAAGCAGTTCTTCTCCAGTCTCCCCCAAGATAGTGGCTTGGGCAACTGTGTATAATCCACTGGGATGGACCTCCCCCTGATTAACAGACTGAGCAGCCATCTTTTTAGAGTGTGACAAAAGATATTCCAATTGGCATTTTTCAGTATTCACTCGATAACACTGATCCTGCCACATTTCAGTGTCCGTAAATCCTTGCCGCCATACCTCATCCTCTGCTTCTTCAAAACTCTGTTGCAGACATTGCATTTGTTCCCAGAGAGGTATGTGGGGACCTAAAATGAGCATCCATTTCCTATAAACACTAAAGGCATTGATGGGATTCTCCTGATCTTTTAAAAGACATTTGAGGATATCCCGGTGCGTGCAGTCCAGGTACGGTACACCCCGGATCTGGCATTCCTCTATCAGCTCCTCCATACTCATTGTCTCTTGTGGATCTGTAGAATCTGCTAATGGGACAGATTCTATTAGTACATTTGCAGGGGATTCATCAGGCATGTCACTGTGCTGTAATAGTCCATTTCCGTCATGTTTGTGCTGCCGATTATTGTTGTAACTGGATTTTCCTTTGGCCAGATTCTGCATAGTACAAATAACTTCTTCTGTAAAATCATCCCATTCTGGTTTATCCCGAAAATTCCAGGCACTTGCTTCCTCTTTCAACATTAGGAACACATCCAACAGGTTCTCCAATTTCTCCTGTAGACTGGCTCCTTCCCACATAACAATCTTTGGGCACTCCTCATCCCAATAATCCAAAATGTGCTGCACTGTGGTGGGGTGGTGCAACACATCCATATCCCCATCCTACAGACTCTGCCACAGTCCTTCATCCCAGTACACCTTTCTCCTGGTTGTACTGGACTGCTTCATCCCTTCCTTTGGGAACTTTTTCAACACTGGGCTGTGATCTGCTCTCTTGTTCCTAGAGCTCACACCCATTTTACTTCCAGGGATCACCTCACTGTGATTTCCTCTCTTTGAGACACGGTTCCATCTTCTGCTCTCCTCTGGCGGGGTGCGCTTCCCCTTATCAAATCGGCACTTAGGCGGCATCTTCCCTCGCCTAAAGCCCACAACGCTTTTCGTGACACTTTCTGCCTTAAAGCCTTTAGGAGTAAGTTCAGGATAATGTGCTAACTGCTTTGCAGAGCCCTGGAATATATCACGATACAGTTCCCCTGCAGCTCTACCCAGAGAAGACCTGGGACTGAGTGACCCCACTGCTTGCCACCAAAAATGTGAAGATACCGGGTTTATCTGGCCCAGTGCTACCCAGTACCTTCTAGGATTCGTATGGTCACTCAGGCAAAATGCAGTTATAAAAATATAACAGTATATTTATTGTCATACAAACAACACTAGAATATTATATACACACAGTAAATAAATGCCAGGCAAATTTACCACATCATCTGTCCCTTACCCCAATAACTTAAGGAGCTATAGTCACCTGCTGTCCAGACTTCATGACCCATGGATCCCTCTCAGCTGCATATATAGACTCGAGTTAGAAAACGACAATTCAAAACTCCATCTTGCACCTTCCTGAATGAAATCCAAGCATGACCCCCCTCCCCCCTGGAGTTGTTCCTTGTATATCACAGGTCTAATTTCCACAGTCTTTCCCCTCCCTGGGCAAACCCCTGCGTCTATTCTACTTAACCATTGGTCAGTGCTGGACTAAGGGGGGGGGGGGGTTGGACAGGGGAGTGAAGATGGGCTGTCCTTTCAGAGAACCTCCCCTGTTAGATGGCCTGTCTGGACTAGCCTGGTGAGAACAATGGACACTAATTAGTTTTCCTACTCAGGCATATGGCAACCTGATACCTACCCATAATCCCCCTGGCTTCACTTTAAAGACAATGAATAGCAACCTTACTTCAAGTTATCAATATACAATAAACAATATACATATGTACACTGAACTACAATGTCCCCTTAGCCACATGTTATTGGACAATGCAGTTGTAGTCTGGTGAGCTGGGGAACAAACAGCATGGGCTATAAAAAGTACTATAATCCACATTATGTGAGAAATGAGACATGCTCACAGGGTTATCAAACTCATTTTGTCACATAAACTAATAAACAAACTGGGTAAAACAGACAAAGAGGTGAGAAGTCCCTGCTCACAAGCTTACAATCTATGGGACAATGGGAGATTGACACATGAGGTTAAGTCTACATTTTGCATTTTGGCCCAGCCAGACTGCAAAGGTAAAAGTGACTCATAAGCTAAATGAACCCGTCACACAACAATGTTGGTCAGGGGGCAGCCGTCCCACGTGAAACTGTGTAACAGGCTAAAGGTAGCGAGGTTAAGAGGGTGGCCGGGGAATATTATAAGCTTGTCTGAAGAGGTGGGTTTTCAGAGAACGCTTGAAATTTTGTAGACCAGAGGAGAGTCTTACTGTGCGAGGGAGAGAATTCCATAGAGTGGGTGCAGCCCGAAAAAAGTCCTGTAACCGGGAATGGGAGGATGTAATGAGGGTGGATGAGAGACGCAGATCTTGTGCAGAACGGAGTTGTCGAGTTGGGAGATATTTTGAGACAAGAGAGGAGATGTATGTTGGTGCAGCTTTGTTGATGGCCTTGTAGGTTAGTAAAAGTATTTTATATTGGATTCGGTACAAAACAGGCAGCCAGTGTAGAGACATACAGAGTGATTCAACAGAGGAAGAACGATTTGCAAGGAAAATCAGTCTTGCCGCAGCGTGCAAAATAGATTGTAGGGGTTTAAGTCTGTTTTTGGGAAGACCAGTAAGGAGGGAATTGCAATAGTCAATGCGGGAGATAATGTTTAATGACGTTAGTGGTGTCCGGTGGGCAGTGACCTGTCAGTCATCCTATTAGATTGTGAGAGTAAATGTCGTGTTTGGTCATCACTATTATCTGTCAGCTACACCTGCCCTGGAGCAGCTACAAACCTACATCTGAACAGCAGTGTACTTCTGCGTACAGCAGCACTTAGATCAGCTTGTGGACGTCCTTACTGTACTTTGGCTACGGTCTGCAACGGGCTTACACTGAAGGTGCGTCAGGCCCAGATTGTATACAGTGTATAGTTTCCTGTAGTTGTACTATGTGGCTTTATTAAAAAAAGTAATTTTATTAGATAACATACAAAGGGGCATTGTAGGGGTTAGTGGGTATAACCAGAAGCACTGGGGTAAATATGCAAGAAACAGCGTCTCTCTAGACACCTCCAATGATCCTGGTCCCAGCTCTGTAACCTGATATTCAGGAACACTGTAATATGGTCTCACTTCATTACAATGTCCTAGAAACAAGATAAAAGTCTGGGTATAAACGCAGAGCTTATTTATACTCAATGTAAATCATTTCACATTTCCATAGCGGGTGGATTATTATTGATGATGTTTGTCTGTATGTTCGTCTTTTGTGTTTGCAATTTTTTTTTCAACATTATGTACAAATCATATTTTTTATGTTCATAAAATACGAATATGTTAAAGCTTCTTCCAACTACAGCTGCACTGACCGCGACCACCCTGCCTCCTCCGCACACAAAGTCTAGACGGGACTCTCTGACCAGCGGATCAGACTTACACTGAACTGATAGAACCAGAGCTGGACTAAGTGAACTTTTGAACTTTTGCTTTGCATTGTCCTTTACATGAATTTCAGTGAGAACTGTTTTTTGTATTGTTATCTAGTGTTATCGGAAGGGGTTAGATTGATGTATGCATATATGTATTTTAGATACTAGAATATCTGTTGCAATGTCGGAAATGTATTGCCCACAATTGATTGTTCACAGTTCATCCTGCTGACTATATATCTACTAATATTTAATACTGTACCAATACTTTGCTGTTTAAGGCTCAAGTTGCTCTATAAATCTTGTAGATCTAATATTAACTACCCTCCCCATTCCCACCATTGCCCGTTGCCCCTATTTCCCAGTCAAAAGCAAGCTATTTTTTTAAACACATCCCATCCAAACTCCCCTCCCCCTCCATAAGGAGCGCTTTTCTGACACTATATATATATACTCAGGATTTTGTTACTGGATTACGTGAGTTATTATCAAAGGGCCTTTATACAAACATCTTAAACAAAGATGAATTTCAGTTTTTGTAATACTTCTAGCCTTATTATTCCCACCTTTTACTATCTCCCTAAAATTCATAAGGATCTAAAACAACCTCCGGGGAGACCGATAATATCGGGTATTGACTCCCTAACGTGTAATTCATCCAAATATGTAGATTTATTTTTAAAGAAATATGTAAGCACTCTTGAGTCTTACTTGAAGGACACTAACAGCGTCCTTCAGATACTACAAGACTTTGTCTGGGATGATTCTTCTTTTTACTGAGTCATGATTGATGTCCAATCCCTCTACACTTCTATACAACATGAGAAGGGAATTGAGCCATGTAGGGAATTTTTAGATTGTGATGATTCTATTACAGTGGAACATAAAAATTTAATCTGGGATTTGATTCGCTATATTCTTTCCCATAACTATTTCTGTTTCCTGGATAATTTTTTCCTCCAAATTAGGGGGACGGCTATGGGAACTACCTTTGCGCCCAGTTTTGCCAATTTACATATGGGTAGCTAGGAGGCTAAGTATATTTACCATCCTAATCCCTTCATAGATAAAATCAAATTATACAAACGCTACATTGATAATGTATTGGTAGTCTGGAATGGTACCTGTGAGGAATTTATGCAGTATATTGGCAACAACGAATACAATCTTAAGTTTACATTTGGACCTCATTTTGACATCAAAGGATACAAAAGTAATTACAAAAAACTTTATAAAAAAGGTGGATACTAACAGCTATCTACACTATAAAAGTTGCCATCAAAAGAAGTGGAAAGATAACATCCCGTTTTCTCAGTTCAATAGAATAAAGAGAAACTGCAGTCAAAATATGGATTTTGAGGAACAACTTGATGTGTATCTGGACTGCTTTAAAGAAAGGGGATATCCACATCGATTATTAAATGAGGCTACTGATAGAATCAGGAATAGGGATCGGATAGACACACTACGATATGCAGCAAAATGTGATAAAAAGTATATGGTACCGTTCATTACAGAATTTAACAGTGGTGAGAATTTGGTTAAATCAACACTGAATAAACATTGGGGTATATTATTAAGAGACCCAATATTATCGAAGATCCTCCCAGAGAAACCTACTTTGATATTTCGTAAAAATCAGAATGTAAAGGATCTGATTGCCCCGAGTTTACTTATGAAGAATAATCTGACACAAAAGCCTTCTGGTTTATTAACTAATAATATAGGCTCAGTGAGGTGTACTCACTGCAATGTTTGTAAGTACATGAATACAACTAAAACCTTTTTTTTATAATTATGATAATAGTAAACAATTCAAGGTTAAACAACGGATAGACTGCTTAACAACATCAGTTATTTACATGTTAGAGTGTTGATGTAACTTGAAATATGTGGGCAAAACTAAACGCCCACTAAAATTGCGTATCCAGGAACATATCCGTAACATTAAAAATGGAGTACAGAGTCACTCTGTGTCCAGACATTTTTTATATAAACACAGTAGTGATCCTAAACATCTTAAATTTATGGCCCTAGAAAAGGTATCATTAAACTCAAGGGGAGGTGATCTACAACGCAAACTTTCCCAACGGGAAATGTTTTGGATTTTCAAATTAGGCACCTTGACACCCAGTGGTTTAAATGAGAACTACGAGATAGCCCCCTTTTTATAAATACTGAATGTTTTAAATATATATTTTAATGTTTTTTAATATTAATATTGTTATTATACTATGAATATATTTTATGATATATTGTATTTATAGTTGATATGCATATGATTGTTTGTTGTATTTCAATTGTGTTCCTGACATACATCTTAACATTATTGTTTTGCTATATATTGTATTTTATTAGATTATAGTACATATTGCACTTTATGCACTTTACATAGAGTATTATTAATTGCCTTCATACGGAAGGTATTGCTTGATTAATTAATATATGTTAATATTATCACCTGGTTAAGTATATTAATGAGGTTAGATTTATGGATTAATCCCCTCCTTATTATAATTTTTTGCCCCACTATGGCCAATATATTGCTTATTATATGATTACACATGTCTTATAGAATTGGTAGTTCATTCTTAGCACTACTTGTACTTCGTATATTTCATATGGAAGGTACTATACCAGTCCTATATGTTAGACAGTTTACCACTTATAGATTACATTATATTAGATGATTTAGTTTTTATGAGGCTGGACATATGGTTTTTTCCTTTTATGTTGGGTACATTTCTTCTCAATGTTCTAAGTACCAATGCACACTTGTTTCACATAGATCTCTCTGGTACACGGAGTGTTTGTTTGTTTTTTGTTCTTTCTAATAAAGTTATTGCCGCGCATGCGCGGAGATTGGCGGTCTCTGCGCACGTGCCAATATGGCGCGGCCGCTCATTATAAGAGCAGCATTATGAATGTATTACGTTGTACTTTATTGCTCCTGAAGAAGTTCCGTTGCACCGGGACGAAACGCATTGAGCGGTGACATCTACCAGCGCTATTGTGGTTACCTCATGTGAGTTACTACTGTGCTATTCAATTTTAATAAATTGACTATATTTTTACATTGCATTCTTTTTTGTTCAATCTTGTTCATCACCGCCATTGGATGAGGTTGTGACAGAGGAATTGCCTGATCTTATATATATGGTCTAAGAAAGTCTATGGTCCTCTGATTTTTTGGTACGCAATTTTCATATACTTAGGGATGCACTTTGCACCTGTGTGCTACATCATTCACCTTTGGGTTCACTACCTGATCTAGCACTCTGTCTCCTGGTGGAGGACTATTTCCAGATTTGGTGCAGTTAAAATTATAACAATACTGCACTATGTTATTTTCTGTTCTGTTTTTTCTGCATTGTCGTTACATCTGATAGAGTTTGAGAGGGATTACCTCTGAAGAGGAACCTCCATATGACCATTCACATCCTGAATACATCTTTACGGTACGCAGTTATTACATCTTCCCAAATACCATATTTGAAAATACACATTGGGGCGCCATACTTGTTTTTCTGTTGCAGTGTATATATATATATATAAACTGTCAAAGTAATTATTAACAAAAACCCTATATTACCAATTAGTACAATAGAATGAACCATTGAACTTGAATTTTTGTTTCTGTGCTTTAAGAAAACGGAAAAATACAGAATTACATAACAAGAGACATGTTTTTAGTGAAGTTCCATTATTGCACAATTTCTGGATATAGTCAAAGAAATATTGGTTCCGAATATAGGGTCAAGATGGCCCGTCCAAAAGAAAACATGTCACATTGCCAGCTGTGATGTAAGCTGGGAAGGTGTGTTTTAAAGTAATAAAGAGTATCATCTCTATAAATGTAGAAGTTAATCAAATATAGAGTGTCAATTGGCATTTGAGACCCTGGGCATATGTCTGCTTCGTCCAGTATGGCTGTATCTATGTATAATATCATTTTAATAATAAACTATAGAAATATTATATTTTGGAAAGCTGCTCATCTCATTTATTATTTAAAGAGAAGGAAAGAATTTTTTTTATAGAAGCTGGGGGCTCTGGTCCTATGGCTATCACAAACCACACCTTACTCTCTTCATGACTGCTTCGACAAGGGGGAGACGATGATCTACACTCCTCTGCACTGGTGAGTATCAGATGTGTTAAATATATCTGTACTCCGAAGTGTATCGAGGTACCGAAGCAGTGAGTGAAGAGAGGGTTGGGGTAAATGCTGATATGTAAAATAACCTAGGACCGTATTGCTATATGTGTAGTAATTAATGGAATGTGTTTCTGCAGAAACTTAGAAACTTAAGAAAATATTGTTTGTTTAAATGTTGCTAAAATTAATTTTTTTTCAGTGTGGACTGGCCACCTATAACTGGCAAAAGACATCTTAGTGTTTTAACACTGTGTATAGTTGTTTTCAAAGTTAAGAGATGTGACTTGCAAAGTGAATGTGTTAAATGAAATGCTTTTGCAGTGTAGGCTTATAATCTATATCTGGCAGAAAGCGTTGTGATGTTTGGTGATCTACTCGGTAGACTTATTTGGAAATTAATTAATTAATTAAAGTTAATATACGAGTAGAAATGCCTGTTTATCGTTATGGACGCATCCCTTAGATGAAAAGAGACCCTAAGTCAGGATAGGGTCTGCTGTTTCTAAGGAGAGAAAGGGCGTAGCTCCCCGGGCAAGAGAGTGCCTATAGAGTTTTAATCCTGATTGCATGAAAACTCTAAACAGGGGATGCAAGGAAAAATAACAAAGAAGTTAAAAAATGTGTTTTTCAGAGACTGAAATTTTTAATGTTGAAACCTAGACGTAACGAGAGATGAAATTCTCTTATAAGAGTAAAGTGAAAAATAAGACAGTTAAAATGTTATTTAATTGTTAGTTGTTAATGAGTGATATGAGCAGTCAAAATTGAATAAATTTCAAAAGAAAGCAGAAAATTATTATATAATGATGATACAGTCTGCGCAGCGTATAGCATTCTCATGTTCCATCTCTCCCTGAAAAAAAAAATGAATGTTTTTTTTTTATATTATTCTGATGGTTTGCAAATGTTGGAAATACATTGAGCTAAGCTTCCAGAGGACGGGACTGGTAAGAAGTAAATAACTGTCCCGCTGTTTAGATGTCAAATACTTCATCTGTTTTTAGAATTGCAAACCTTACTTAAGCTGTGTTAATATTATTGATCAGTGAATTGTTTGTTCCATATATGACAAAATGATATGGTATATCTTTCTCGTACTTTTGTCATTCTGGGGCTATCCACTCAGCTCTATTGCAGTAAATGCTGGACATTTAATTTCTTTATCACCTTGGAGACAAAGGTGTAAATAAGTTTGTTTTGTGAAGACAATAGGCTAAAGATAAAAAGGACAAAATTGGAGAACCGCACAAGGCAGAAATATTATTAATTGTTTTGCGAACATTGTTTTATTGAGAACCCGATTGAAGACATATAATAAACCGGGGGGTGCACCCTTCACTGTGTTAGTTAATTTGAGAACCAAAGAAAAGGAAGGGGGGAAGGAGGAAAAAGTCAGTGTATATGAGGCACTCCCAAATTGCTCGTTAAAATATAACTTTTATTTGTATTGAATAAAAATGGAAAGATTACAGCGAAATATTAAAAGAAAAAACAAATAAATACAAAAAGTGATATGTGGTTAAAATGCAAAATGAATTTGCAATGTCCCACTTGTCTTATTCGTATCAGCTACAAATAGCGCTAAGGGCTGCATGTAAAGGATATATAATGTATTCTAGTAGCCCTCGCTATAGTAGCGCTACAGGCTATATACAGAAAAATGTGGAATCTGCTATAGTGGCCCTAAATTGCATAGACTACAGAGACAATATAATTGCATATTGACAAAAACCTCAATAATTGGTGTGCATGCCTATAATTCACTAGAAGGAGAAAATGCAATAATGATAATACACTTATTGCCTGAGTATAACAGAAATAATGTCCATCAGATTGATCTCCTAATTCTAAAGAACAGCTACCATGTATCTAAAATTGATAGCCCAGGATTCTATCCTTGAATAATGCTGACCTGCATCTGGCTAAATTAAGCCTACATCAAGGCGTCAATATATGGCAAAAAAAGGCCGTTTCGCTCCGTAGCTTTGTCAAAGCTACGGAGTGAAACGCGTGTTGGCGTTTTGTTCCACTTGTCCTCTCAGCATAGATTATCTCAGAAGCATAGCAGGAATCGCTCCCCAGTTTTATTTCAGGCAGGGCTTTTATCACAAAATCCCGCGATTCCTGCAGGCCGTTTTTGCCATATATTGACGCCTTGATGTAGGCTTAATTTAGCCAGATGCAGGTCAGCATTATTTAAAGTTCTTTAGAATTTTAAGCATACACTACCAGACTCAGGATAAGAGAAAACGATACTAGATAAAAAAAAATGTCACGTGGGGATGATAATCTCAACCCTGGTGTTAGAATATTGTGGTTCTTTTTTTTTTACCAGAAAACAATTATAATATAAACATATATGGAAAATATGCATTTAAATTAATTATGAATTATGTTGTTTAGGAAAAGTGGTTCCTCAGTTTTATACAGTGTTGTACGATGAGTTAAAAGATATTATTAATAAAAATATGTTCTACTCATTAATAAGTCAGTAAGACATAAAGTGGGTATAAGTATTGATAATATGTTTACTTATGGAAATTATGGGTTTATGAAATTGAACGTTTGTCAGGATTTAATTGATAATGTGACTGAAATTTATCATGATAACTTTTATTATGTTAGACTTGAATTACATGTATTTAAATATGAACTTTTACAACATTGAGTAGTTTTGGACTATTTAACGGCTGAAACCGGAGGATAAAGTTTAATCCTTGAGACTGAACTTGGAGTCCATTGTTTATTACCTAATCAATGACACTTCAGATCCAGAAACTATAAATACATGTTATATAAACAACGCCCATAATATGAAGAAGGATTTTGATGATAAAATTATTATAAAAACTTTTAAAATGATTCATCATGGACATGGTTATAGTGAAGCATATGGTTCTTTGGACTTGAAAAGTGGCTATCAAACCTAATGTATATTTACATGAAATTTATTGTGATAATAATTGAGGCAATATTGTTCCTGTATACTTGTTTAAAGTATGGTTTGTGTTGTATACAAATATTTGCGAGAGTCAAACCAATCCGACAACATCAGTGCTGACAGAAATATATACTCCCATTCAATTAATTATAGTCCCATGAAAAAGTATCTTTTATGTGTATACAAAGGTGGAAACTGTAGATGTAATTATTAACAAAAACCCTATATTACCAATTAGTTCAATAGAATGAACCAATGAGCTTGAATTTTTGTTTCTGTGCTTTAAGAAAACGGAAAAATATTACATAACAAGAGACATGTTTTTAGTAAAGTTCCATTATTGCACAATATCTGAATATGGCCAAAGAAATATTGGCTCCGAATATAGGGTCAAGATGGCCCGTCCAAAAGAACATGTCACATTGCCAGCTGGGATGTAAGCTGGGAAGGTATGTTTTAAAGTAATAAGGAGTTTTATCTCTATAAATGTAGGAGTTAATCAAATATAGAGTGTCAATTGGCATTTGAGACCCTGGGCGTATGTCTGCTTCGTCCAGTATGGCTGTATCTATGTATAATATCATTTTAATAATAAACTATAGAAATATTATATTTTGGAAAGCTGCATATCTCATTTATTATTTAAAGAGACGGAAAGAGAAAATTTTATACTATATATATATATATATATATATATGTGTGTGTGTGTGTACATATGTATATATGGTGACACTGACACTGGCAAACATGAGTCGCAAACAGCTTCTTGCTTGAAATAAATGGTGCTTTATTGCTCACATCAAAATAATACAGAAAACCTTCATCAGGATGACACCGGGAAACCTAACTCTGGCTAGACCCAGTTTCCCTCTCTGGTCACCAGCCACTAGCTGATGTTAGTCATCCAGCTCACATGCACAATACAGTCTTTTATACTTGAGATTACTTCCAGAGCCTAAGCTTGATTGACAGGTAATGCTCCCATCTGGTCCTCAGAGAAGGAAGTCTCCTCAGGTGTTCTGTAATTACTCCTCACTGCAGACACACCCTGTCAGTCTGCTGTTGTTGTGGAAGAGCTAATTCTTCTCTTAGAGGAAACCACACTTTTTAGTGGAGAAACACGGAAGATGTATCGTTATAAGGATCAACCTGCTTAATATTACTCTCAACCATCGGAAAAGGAGAGACTTACGGCCTGATTCATCAAGGTACCCAAACGCATATGCATCTGCTAAACGGGACTTGAGCTACATAAAACACCACATACGCAGCGCAAACAGAGCAGATACAGCACTCAAAGTCAACTCAATCTCAAACTCCAACGCAAATATAACGGTTTGCGTCACTCAAAGTATGAAACTCAGAGGCGTATGCGTTTGCGTACCTTGATGAATCAAGCCCTTACATCTTAAGTGCGGATCCGACACCATTTAAATTTCTACTTTGGGAACCATTGTGTGTGAGTAATCTGTATCACTAACTTTCTGGAGATCTATGGTAGATTGGATCATAAGGGATTAAAGACATCTGCAGCCGGTGGTGTATCTAGCCACTGACATGCCGTGTTAAGCTGCATCTCTGAATCTTATCCCTGTTGGACAGACTACCCCTTATTTCAGTTCCAGCACTCTTCAGTTCCTGTTGAAAGTAGATCTATTAAAGTGGATCCAATTAACAACAACCTGTGAACTCTCTCCAAATTCGAAAAATTTTAACCTGTTTAACACCTGATTATAACCTGACTTTATATATAATCAGTTCCCTGCACTGTAGGTTAATCTAGCTATTCAATCCTTCAGCATGCTGTATCAACAGGTTTTTATCTTTATGTGTTTAATTGACTTGAATAAATTATTTTGAATGTATTTCAATTGTATCGGTATAATCTACTTGTTATCGGGGATTTGCGCTTTTCTATATTTTCTATGGATTTCTTTAGGTTTACAGATTGATACACAACAATCATCAAGAAAATCTGAAAACACTATTATCAAGTTCATTATATGGTGGCTTTGCAATAAATAGATTACTTTAACTAATCCCACATTGAGGTTACACAGAAGTGCCCAAATTTTTCTCCTTCATGAGGATTCTTGAATAAGTGTCTTCTCTCAGAGGCCTGTGTCAAATCCCTTTGTTTGTCTGTATGTATATATATATATATATATATATATATATATATATTATGTGCTTTAAAACCACAGGGAGATTTGTAGTAAAAGCCAGTGTAAGGGTCCCTGGGGTTATGAATGGAGAGAGATGGGCAGGCTCCATTCTCCAAGCCCATTCTAGGGCTTCCAACATACCAGACACTCTACTGGTGGTCAGGAGTTGCACCTAACTCTCTCAACACCTGGGTGGCAGGCCAGATACTTGTGGAGAGACTGCATTTTGTGACCAGTAAGTACTGATATTTTGTGTGTGTGGGACACAAGGTTCTTCACTTGAGAGAGGGTGTTCCTGTGTGGTAGTTAGAAGCCAGACAGACTAGGAATTTTATTTTTGTTTTGTTTATTTAGATGCTGGTGAACAAATCTAGTTGGGGTATTTGAAGTCTCTGGACTGGTGTGAAATATTTGGCTGATGAGTGTGACATGTGTCACGGATCAATGTAGAAATACAGCTAAGGAGCCATGAATAATGGTGAAAAACATACAAGTTTATTGCTGAAGAGACTGAACAGATGATGTAATAATGGTCTTGTAGAAATTACTAGGTATACACAGTTGCAGGTAAACAGGAGGTGTGGAAAGATTCCAGGCAGCAAGTACAGGGAGATGCACAGGAAAGTACCAGGTTCACAGATGAAAACAGGTCAGCAGAATGTATGTTGAGATCCCAATGCAGCATAATCACAGGAGCAAGCAGAAGGAGGAATGCACAGGGTGTAACATCAGGAAATGACAACAGGATGGGACAACAATAACCAGCAATGACTGCTGGGAGGGACAGGTATATATAAGGGAAATGAGAACACACCCAGGTGCATGGGATAATTGGAGAACATGAAAGGCAAGATAGCAGCACCTCTGGTGATCAGAGGTACTGCTGCAAATACACACTAATAAAGTCAAAAGACAGGAGCTGCAGGCAAAGTAGCATGTAATGCATAACCTTGCAGGCAGATCCTGACAACGTGCAGTCAAGACGGTACCCCTAACCTGATCCTGCAATTATATATATATACTCTATGTTGAACATACACAGGTAAACAGGGTCTAATGAGGTAATACGTCTAAGGGGTGGGGTCGATTGTATTTAAACCTGTATTGTTGTATTGTGCATTGTAACTGATGCCCAGCTATTGGACCGGTTACTAGGCAGGAGGTCTATATATAGCCAGAGCTAAGGTCGTCTGGTGTCATCCTGACATGAGTGTGTTGTGTATTTTTGGTGACATGTACAATAAATACACCTTCTTTGAAGATAGAAGTTGTTGTGTCTGTCATCTGCAGGGTGTCAATGTCACAAGTTGTGTCACAAGTGGGATCTCTAAGGTCAGCCAAAGCATCACTGATCTCCCAACCAATCAGATGAAATGGAGGTGACTAAAATGTCTTGAATACCACTATCAAGTACCAAACAGTTATGTTGAGTCAGAGATAGAAGTAATATACCTGTAACCTGTTCAACATCTATTTGTGCTGAAAAGAAAGAAAAGGTTTTAATCACTGCTAGTTGTTGTGGTGTCATCTGCATGGTGTCATCTGCATGGTGTCATCTGCATGGTGTCATCTGCATGGTGTCATTTGCATGGTGTCATCTACATGGTGTCATCTGCATGGTGTCATCTGCATGGTGTCACCTGCATGGTGTCATCTGCATGGTGTCATCTGCATGGTGTCATCTACATGGTGTCATCTGCATGGTGTCATCTGCATGGTGTCATCTACATGGTGTCATCTGCATGGTGTCATCTGCATGGTGTCATCTACATGGTGTCATCTGCATGGTGTCATCTACATGGTGTCATCTGCATGGTGTCATCTGCATGGTGTCATTTGCATGGTGTCATCTGCATGGTGTCATCTGCATGGTGTCATCTACATGGTGTCATCTGCATGGTGTCATCTACATGGTGTCATCTACATGGTGTCATCTGCATGGTGTCATCTACATGGTGTCATCTGCATGGTGTCATCTGCATGGTGTCATCTACATGGTGTCATCTGCATGGTGTCATCTACATGGTGTCATCTGCATGGTGTCATCTGCATGGTGTCATCTACATGGTGTCTTCTGCATGGTGTCATCTGCATGGTGTCATCTACATGGTGTCATCTGCATGGTGTCATCTGCATGGTGTCATCTACATGGTGTCATCTGCATGGTGTCATCTACATGGTGTCATCTGCATGGTGTCATCTGCATGGTGTCATCTACATGGTGTCATCTACATGGTGTCATCTGCATGGTGTCATCTACATGGTGTCATCTGCATGGTGTCATCTGCATGGTGTCATCTGCATGGTGTCATCTGCATGGTGTCATCTACATGGTGTCATCTGTATGGTGTCATCTGCATGGTGTCATCTGCATGGTGTCATCTACATGGTGTCATCTGCATGGTGTCATCTGCATGGTGTCATCTACATGGTGTCATCTGCATGGTGTCATCTGCATGGTGTCATCCCGGCCGACTCACTAAGGTGGGAGTTGGGTGAGGTTCATAAACCTGTGCAAAGAAGTTTGGCTATTTACCTGTGGAAAGAGCTGGATGTATGTAAAGATCAAGCTTGTTGTGTTGGTGAAAATTGTCTTTACTTCAGTTAAGATGGGCAAGATAAAGAATAAAGTGTGACAAAAAAGAATTTTGCAGACGGTTGTATCTAAAGTTCAGTCCCAGCTGGAAGATTTTGAAAACCTTCACTGGAATTTGCAGGTGGGAATTAAAGTTGAGAAATCTTGCACTTTTCAAACACCTGTTATTACCTGGAGCAAATGATGTGGCCAGCAAATAGTCTGATTGTATGGAGAAAGGTTTTTTGGAATCTAGATAATAAAATACTGGCTTGAAAAAGAAATGTGGAACTTAAATCAACAGTGTGAAAAATGATAAAAATCCATGAAGCATTTTTTTGAAACCTTCAAAGGTGAACTGTATGAATTGTAAACTTCACATGAGGAAAGAGGAAAAGAAATGAAAGAATTTAAAGAGACCGTGAAGAGATTGCAGCAGAGAATAAGCAAGGAATTGCTCATTTGAAACAAAAACTTGTCCTGATTCAGCAAATAATACACACATTAAGAGAGTCTGTAATGGAACTTGTGGAGTGTAAGTTACAGAAGCTTCATCTGTCTGTAAAGCATTAAGAGCTTGAATGATGAGGAAAAGGCATTTTCTTCTAGATATGCTGAGGAATGTGACCAAGGAGAACCAGAGGCTCTCAATAAAGAGGTCAAAAGTTGTGTCCTTGGTATTCTCTCTGAAAGACGCATTGCAATCTAATGCAGAGTTAGAAAACCCCAACAAGCAGCTGCATGATGGGATCAGGGACTTAGTAAGCACTAAGGATGAGAGTGTCCAAGTGTGAACCACAGGTCGAAGTCCTGAAAGAGAACACTGCTGCTAATCGCGGTCCAGTTGTAAACGTGTCTGACCAGGGGTGTTTCAAATATGGTGGGCTTGGCCACTTCAAAACCGAGTGTATTAGATTCCAAAAACCTATGGACTGTTCACTTGTCCAGGCTGGGCCTGTTTTTCGAAGTTATATTGTTCCCAAAGTTCTGCACCAAAGTGACTGTACAGGTGAACAACAAGATTGTTCTGGCAGTTGTGGGCACTAGGAGTGAACTCACAAGCGTCTTCAGCTCAGTCCTGGCTGGAGCCAAGGTCTTGTGGTTCCCCAGGGTCAAAGTGCCCTTTTCTGCTGCTTCTGGAATGAGACTTCCCACGAGGTTCTTTGTGGGCAAGCCCGGATAGACAAATCAGCAATTAATTCACTGTCGGATCCTAAAGCGCCTGCCTAAAGAACCACAGTTAATGGACCTTGAGCCTTGGGAAGAAACAACCTGATAGGCGTTAAAAAGAATAAAGATCAAGCCATCCCGGTGGTGTCTGTGATTGCCCAGACTGGAGCATCTAATAGTCGCACTAGCTGATGACAGTGCTGAGGAATCTGAGACCCTGATCTATACATTATTAGAAAGGACGGCGCGTACTAGCATTTATTGCTAGTTTTAACAGTTCTTTACCAACTATTCATTGGCTCTATTCATAATCAACAATTTTAATATTTCACTGCTACTGATTATTAGACACTTAATTTTTTAATGCATATCAATAAACTTTAAGATGTTTTATTATCAAGATATCCTAAGAGTGCCCCTAATCAAACACAATGGTTCTCTGTTGATATAATATTTGGTATTCTGTGTGGGAGCACCTTTTCTGGGTTTTGTGAATCTATATAAAACAAGAACAAATTAAACAATAATAAAAATATAATGGAATAAATGAAATACATATAACCTAGAAAATATTAGGATTCTCCTGGTGCGATTTATACAGGTTTTGTTAGACAGTGCTGAGGAATCTGCCTTTCCTTCAGGTGAAGACATCGATTGATCTGACTTTCCAGAACTGTTACAATTGCAGAACTTTGCTCGTGACCAGATAAATTATATGAATTTACCACATGACTTTAAATTGACTAATAATGTCGGTGCTACTGCAATACCTTTCACCTCGGCAGGCTGTATCCTATTGTATGTTGTCAAAACAATATAGAATGGACAAGGGACAGGCTGATGAAGAATTATAACAAAGTAATTTTGTGACAAGCCTTTCTCACTATGCATCACATCTTACTAGACCTGTAGTAACATAGTCACAAGAAGTGTGCGCAGACCCCCGTGTTTTGGTTTAGGTTCAATAACCATCATCGGGTTTTCACTTTTGTTTTTGCCAGAAATCTCCATGTAGTTTGGTTGAGGTTTTGGATCTGAATTTCATTAAAAGTTGTGAAAAACAGATAAATTCATGTATTTTTGAGCTGTTTTTGCTCCTAAATTAGTAGTTATATACTTACCATTTATTTACAGTAATGTACAGTCCATTATCTGATGACCATCTCACTACTGTCAAAATTTTCAGCAATATTGGCCAATGGCTGCAGGGAGCTGACCGGCTAAGATGAGTGACAGAGCAGCGTCACAAACACATGGAAGTTTGATAAAATATAAAAGCTCTGATCCTGTTCCTGTCTGCTGCATCTTAGACTAGCATTACTAAGTGCTCTGTTCCTGTCTGCAGTATCTTCTACCAGCATTACTAAGTGCTCTGTTCCTGTCTGCAGTATCTTCTACCAGCATTACTAAGTGCTCTATTCCTGTCTGCAGTATCTTCTACCAGCATTACCAAGTGCTCTGTTCCTGTCTGCAGCATCTCTTGCCAGCAGTATCTAGTGCCTCTGGTCCTGTCCACGGCATCCTCCTCCTGCATCCATCTCACACACTCCACTGTTGGTTCAGTCTCGTGTTGGTTGCTCCACCAGGTGCCAGTTCAAAGTCTCCTGTGGGTCATTCCACTACTGAGTTTCCTGTATCGGGTTCCAAGACTGAACAACAGTGTTCAGGTCTCAGTTTTGAGTGTCCCATGACCGGTTCTTAAGTTTTATGATACAGATTACATTTCTGTGCTCTCTGGTTCAGAGTCCAGTTCTGAGAATTGTGTCTAAGGCCATCAGTATCCACAGTACTAATAGGGGTAAGACCGAGGCGAGCAGGAGCTTCCTCAAGCATCTCAGCTTCAACTTCTTGTCTAAAATGCTAGCTAAGCCCATGGGTCCAAATACGGATCTCCAAAACCTGGCATTCATAACAATAGGTTACTGTATGTGTAGTAAGTGGTGATTTATACAGTGAATATGTTACTGTATGTGTAGTAAGTGGTGATTTATACAGTGAATAGGTTACTGTAGGTGTAGTAAGTGGTGATGTATACAGTGAATAGGTTACTGTAGGTGTAGTAAGTGGTGATGTATATAGTGAATAGGTTACTGTAGGTATAGTAAGTGGCAATGTGTAGAGAATAATTTTAATTAAGTAATAGTTCTTATTGCATTTTAACAGTTATAATTTATTATATATATAAAGTTTAATTAAATACACAACAATACAATATAATGCCATATTTAAAGTAAGATTTTTGTACACAACATACACTAACTATACAGTGGTTTCACAATGAATTAGGAATTTAGCGCCTTTAAAAAGTTTGATAATATAATGGCAAATACACTTTTTTAATACTTTTTGTAAACTTATTTATTTTTTTAAAAGCTATTTAATGTTTATTTATTTAATATCCTTAGTTTTTCTCATTTACTTCCCCATAATAAAAAACTAAGAAATAAATTTTAAAATAAATGTAAACGGGCCTTAAATTATTATAATATATATCAGCATTGGTTGGGAAATGTAACAGACGTGCACTGAGTAAAACAGCAGGATTCTCTGAGAACAGAGTATCAAAGAAAATGGCGGAAAGATGATTCTGTCAGGTTGTGCTGCCACCTGGTGGAACAATATGGCAACAAACGGTCTAAAAAGAGACTATTCTGTTGTATGTTTACATCATAGACTATAAATCCCAACATATTTACTATACTGTGAGGGAACGGGGTGCTACTGGACTGACAACTTTTTATTCATCACCCGTTTCTCACAGTTTTATGTACTTTTTAATCCCTGGCCCACTCTAAGTATATAGACCACAGCATCGGTGTATTATGTGTATTATTAGTTCATGTTATTAGGTACATTTTGCCCTTGCTATTACCTGCAATATTGTATGCATTAGAAATAGAAAGAATATTGCCATATTCTGTGAATATAACAGGACAACAGAAGTCATTTTGCTTGTGTTAGCTACTGTAATTACCATTTGTCTCAAATGTCCATTGTTATGAGGTGTGGCCTAGATTTGGTTTGTAATCAGAACACTGTCTCAATATAAAGGTTATTGTATAGAAATGTAACGTCTCCATGGAAAAGCACTTCAGGCTTAAATTCCACCTCCACAGAGAACACTCAGGAGTTGAGTGAATAAAGTACAATTGTTCCTTCTGTTTGCTCCCCATTGTCCACAAGTGAGCTCTACAGACAGCCAGGAGCCGGACTCAGCAGGGGTCACCTGAGGGAGGACACCTGGGGAGGTAGGGGAGGGGGCTGGATAGTGTAAGCAGTCCACCAATACAGACCTTTTGTAACTCCCCTGGGCAGGCAGTTCCCAAGGTGGGATTAGGAGGTGATAAAAGAGGCTACCCTGGGAGCTGGACGTGTGTGTGCACTGAATGTATTTGGACTAAGTTCCTCACTGGATCTATTTGAACTGATTTCCTCACTTGTTGGACCTGATATCGTTAAGGGGCCGTGCTGTATTTAATCCTGTTCTGCAGAATAAATCATCCTTCTAATTTGCCACTAATACCGTGTCTGAGTGATTTGGGAACCATGTATCCTCACATATATATTCACTATTTTTGAGGTACAAACCTTAAAAATACACTAAAGTTGAAAATTCCTAATTCAATGTCCAAATACTGTACATTGATGTATTGTAATTGTTTACTTCGGAAAAATACAAATACAAGTGGAAGCTCTGCAGACTGCATGTTACTTCTAGTACATCTGTAATGGATGTGTCGATCTTTTCTGGCTAAAGCTGGCCACACGCACTACAACCAGCCTGTCCTATCATTTTTACCAAATAATTGTAGAATGAATGACTTTCAATAGATCATTCTACCCAGCTAGTGTTGATCATATTTTGATTTAGCTATTTGATAAAAGTGCTCGGCTGATGATCACATCACAGTTTGACAGTATTCCACCAAAATGCGTTGGGTTTGGGTATTTGATAGATTATTCTGATTACAAATGACTGTGTTGGGACCACAATGGCCACAGGTTTGGTCACTGGTAACTGGACCAAGTGAAACACCGCACCAGGTGTTATACATACATAGTACATTCCTGACACGTTGTCTACATAACGTAAAATCACATAATAATATTTATGTATTATTGCTTTAACTGCACAATCTGACTATATCCTTAATATAGCTAAGAGAGTCCTATGGTCTGGGAAATAGAAGAGCAACAAATGATATGTAATACAGGGAAGTTCTTACATACAAGTAACATCTATTCCCAATGCCCCGATCAATATAAGTATATATGTGAATGACATTACAGGGACATCAGACACTCATCAGCCTAGATTTATTCCTTCTAACTATGGTATATTATAATTAACTAATACCGGTATGGGGTCTGTTACCCAGAATGTTTGGATTCTGCACATCTGGATAAAAGGGTTTTCCATCATTTAGATCCTATGTTTTAAATATACTATTACACATATAACAAACACCGCTGTCTTTCCAACCCTTCCCTGCCATTCTGCTCTTTATTAAATTAATATATTTGGAAGTGCTCCTCACAGTACCAGTGCCATGAAACACAGTGATTGTGTCTGTGTACAAAACACGAATAATTAAATACATTTCTAATAACTGTATCGTCTTATATTATCCCAGAATAAGTAATCACCTGTATGTTTCAGCAGAGCGCACAGGGTGATAAGGAGGAAACATCTCATTTCGGTGGTTTCTGTCTGTTCAGCAGATGCTGGTGTCCTATCAGCTCAGATACAGAGAATACCGGTGACTTCTATAGTAGCAGTATAGAGTGTATATGAGGGGATGTGATAATGGGGAAGATAACGTCAATGGTTTCTGTGGCAGCAGGTGAAGGGGAGCGACCTGTAAATCAGGAATGTTACTGTACATCATTGAAGATGCGAAGTTGCCCAACCTTACCCCCAAGGGGACATCTAATGAGTTATTCTTGTCCTGAGCTATGTTACCTGCAGCTACAGCTTTGCCGTGCACATACCGGACTTTAGGCAGATAGAGCCCAACCTAATCCACTGTTCAGAGGCATTGCTAAAAAAAACACCATTAAATGATTTATTATACTAAAGCTGTCATGAATAATTTGTACATTTCAGAATTCGTGGTGATTGGATGTGATGGAACAGAATTAATATACTGCTTAATGTAAGATTAATATTGAGTTTAATTTCCAGCTTGACCTAGCACAGTACAACTTCCCATAAAGTATAAGGATCCTTATAGAGGTGGATGTGGTTGTGTAAATGTTTCCCTGTCCCTGTTGCTAGAGATTTGTATTTCTAACTTTTAAATGTGATTTCCTCAAACATATATTTCTTCACTATCCAAATATATGGGTGATAAAGAATTTTAGGAATGTTATTATGGTAAATTTGTTCTAACCATAGAGACCAAAATGTTTATATTAAGGATTTTCCTTTCAGTATTTGGACAAAAAAATGTAACCACAAATTTCTACCTTTTGTAAAAAGAGTTGTGTTATTTTTCTGTGTTAATATGCTATTCTCCTGGGGCCCCAAAATAAGTTGGTTTTCATTACAATTTATTGGCTATATGATAATCAAGGAAAACGCAATTTCACATTTCATGACACGTGGTGATACATTTATATGTGATGACATAATGGCCTCAGGTCTGTGCCATGTCGTTGTGTCATGTGACAGCCATCAGATCACACTGTCTTTCTAAAAGAATGTAGCAAAGCTTTTGGGAAACCAAATTGGAAAATCTTGGAAAGTAAGGATCTTATATTCCCCTACTAGATGATGTCTTCCCCTGTTATACATCTTTTCTTTGTTTCAATAATTAAAAACAATCACTAGACATGATCTAACTTTGTTTTTATATTTTTCAGGGCCTACTAAATGAACCCATTCAATCTTTATAGGTTTGGACCCATTATATATTTAGAGGAAATTCAGCATTTGCTAAGAAGTCCTCAGACTTTACAGATTCCAAAATTCCAATAAAGTGCAGCATCACCACTCTGTGCCAATCCTATCTGGTGGTGTCCACAACACCGGACCGGATACATTCATTATAACTAATTAATTAGCACTTGTAGTTTCATGTTTACATATATATATATATATATATATATATATATATATATATATAGTGGCAAGAGCACGCTACTGCTAAACACATGCAAACAACTTCTGGCATTTTACTTAGTTTTAATGTCAGGATGGTAAAGGTTTTTGACACCAAACAGATTCCATACATATTCTCGAGAGCCTAAGCACTAAATAGACAAAGTCCAGCTCTCTAAACACCAGTCAGCTTCCCCGGCGTTGGTCTCCCTGAACAGTGAAACATACAGGCTTTTATACATAGAAAAATAAGTATATATGACTTCTTCTTATCGCTCCCTCTGGACTGCTGACGTGAAAAGGGGTGGCTCTAAACCCTAATCCAAGATAGAATATAAAGGGATATGCACATCACAATCTATCAATAGAGAATCTATATTCATAGGAGTTTCAATGAATGATGTACCCATCACAGGAAGCATGGGAGTTTAAGCAGAGGAAATGGAAAATCCTTTTTACAATGTTTCACAGTTGTTGTCAGTTCAAAAAATGTTCAAAAACAGTCATGATTGGTCACATAACTTGTTCTTGTGTAAGCATCAAAGTCCATCAAACATTTAGTTGCAATTCCACATATTCATCTCTGATGGGGTAATGCCATATTGAAAAAACAGAAACAACACAATAGTGTAGTAAGTTGGAATAAAAAACACACCCTAGTGCCAAATTAGATCCCTAATGTAACAGTGGGGTAAATATTCTATATATGCACTAGTAGTGTAATCGCAGAGATGTATGCATCATGTGAAGGACTTCTAAAGAGCGAATCTACAAGTATCAGGGCTCTGCTGTGTGGCAATGTGTCCTAGATGTGCTAGGAGCTGCCGTGAGTTTGTGTTGTTGCTCTGTCGCTTACCATCCAGCCAGGTGCTGCAGTCCTTGTCCGAAAGTGTATAAAAATAATATTGTGACCACTGAAGTAGTCAAAATTGACTGCAAATGACTGGAAATTAGTGTTATTGAGGGTAATAATAATGTGGGAACAAAAAAAGAGCAAAATTATGTGATGTTAGCATATTGTAGAGATGGGCGGGTCCGGTTCTCCGAGAACCGAACCCACCCAAACTTTGGGTATCCGAGTACCGAGCTGAGCAGCTCAGTACTCTCCCGCCCGTTCCGAATCCAAATCGAGGCCGAACGTCATTGTGACGTCGTCGGATCTCGGGGCTCGGTTCTCGCGATACTTCAACTTTATAAATACACGCCTCCACAGCAATCCATCGCCATTTGACAGAGGGAGAGAGCAGGGTGTAGTCATAGGCTAATTAGAGCAGGGACAGAGAATACAATATTGTTCTTGCAATTGCTCTAACCAAAATCGCTAGTGCAGAGAGGAGGATAGAGGTTTATTATTTTTTCTTCATATTTGGCACTCCCCAGCGCTTTTGGGGTGTCCTCCCTAATTGTGCATTAATATTTCTGGCTGTCAAAAGTCATATCTGTCAGCAGTATCTACTAAATAATTTTTAGCACTCCTCAGTGCTTTTGGGGTGTCCTCCCTAATTGTGCATTAATATTTCTGGCTGTCAAAAGTCATATCTGTCAGCAGTATCTACTAAATAATTTTTAGCACTCCTCAGTGCTTTTGGGGTGTCCTCCCTAATTTTGCATTAATATTTCTGGCTGTCAAAAGTCATATCTGTCAGCAGTATCTACTAAATAATTTTTAGCACTCCTCAGTGCTTTTGGGGTGTCCTCCCTAATTGTGCATTAATATTTCTGGCTGTCAAAAGTCATATCTGTCAGCAGTATCTACTAAATAATTTTTAGCACTCCCCAGTGGTTTGCGCTCAGAATAAATTCAAAGCAGTCCACATATGATCTGAATGAGCAACCAGGATCTGTCACCAGTCCTGATGTTAGTGTTCCCAGTACGTCATCTAGCCAAGGCGATGTCAAACAACAGAGTGTTTTCAAATTAGTGCAAAAAACAAAAACCCAAAAAAAATTTACTGTATTGAAGCGAAAAAGAAGTGTAACTGAGCAAAAGTTAAGTGACGATAAAAAAAAAATTGCAAGCATGCCATTCTACACACGCAAGAGAGAATGAGGCCTTCACCTTTGGCTATTAGTGGCAGATCTCAAAAAGTTACCCAGCCTACAATTGGTGCACAACTACTGTTACGCGTCAAAGCCGAGCTGCAAGATAACAGTGAGGCATTACAGGAGAATATTTGCTCTGATTCACAAATGACAACAATCCCTGTGGAGAGTCCATCCAACAGTGGGATGTCTAATAGTGAGCATTCTGCTGATGTGTGCCTTAATAGCCCGAGTGTAGCCGGTGATACCCAAATTGAGGATGCCACTTTGGAATTAGAAGAGGATGAGGGGGAGATTTGTGTAGGCGACGAGGACGCTAATGAGGATGTTGATGAGGATGAGGTTGTTTGTGTAAGTCCTGCACCAGTGGCAGCAGTTCTGGCACGTGACAAGAAAAAGGCCATTGTCATGCCTGGGCATAAAACAAAAAAATCCACTTCTTATGTGTGGAATTATTTCTACCCAAATCCAGACAACAATTGTATAGCCATTTATAGTGTATGTCAAGCCACAGTCAGTCGAGGGAGGGACCTTAACCATCTTGGAACCTCGTCTATGTTACGCCATTTAACGAGAGTTCATGGCAAAGTGTTGGGAAAAGCTGAAAGTTCTTCCCAAAAGATTACAAGCACTCCATCATCAGCTAAGACCCTCCGCTCACCGACATACCGACGGCTACAAAATACACCCACCACACCATCCTCATCAATATCCTCAGTAGCGCTCGGAGTTAGCCCGGCATCCCACTTAAGGCTGGATGACTCCGGCACTATTATTGATTCCTCTGAAGAAAGCGTTAGTCCTGCTGCTGCTGTTGCTGCTGCTGTGGGTGAATCGTCATCCCAGAAGCAGGTTAATAAAATGAGCAGTCCTACATTTCAGCAATTAACTGTGAAACAATCATTTGCGAGGGGAAGCAAATATGACAGCAGTCACCCAGTCGCCAAGCGAATCACAGACGCCATGGCTGCAATGTTAGTGTTAGATCTGCGTCCAATCTCCACAATAAATGCAGCTGGTTTTTCACAGTTAATTGAGGTTTTGTGTCCGCGTTACAGAATTCCATCGCGACACCATTTCTCCCGTAAAGCTATTCCACAACTATACCAAAAAGTGTGTAAAAATGTAGAGATTGCGCTGAAAAATGCCATTCTGCCCACTGTTCACTTAACCACAGATATGTGGACAAGTGGAAGTGGCCAAACCAAAGACTATATGACTGTGACAGCCCACTGGGTTGGTAATTCACCTTCACCAGCAGGAACAGCAGCAGCATGTACACCACTACGTAACATTTGTCACAGGCAGGCCACTCTTTGCATCACCGGCTTCACTAACAGGCATACGGCTGACAATTTGTTACGCAAACTGAGAGATGTGATTGATGCATGGCTTATACCACTTGGACTCTCCCCAGGGTATGTCATTTCAGATAACGCCAACAATATAGTGCGAGCATTACAGCTGGGTGATTTCCAACATATTCCCTGTTTTGCTCACACCATCAACTTGGTGGTGCAGAGCTTCCTACGAAATAACCGTGAGGTGCAGGAGATGCTTTCGATGGCCCTTAAAATTTCAGGCCATTTCAGGCATTCAGCCACAGCATGTAGGAGATTACAGCAGCTCCAAGAGCAGTTTAACTTGCCCTGCCACCAACTTAAGCAAGAGGTGGTAACTCGGTGGAATTCCACCCTGTACATGCTTCAGAGGATGGAGGAACAGCGCAAAGCCATCCAAGCATATTGCACAAGTCATGACATTGGGAAAGGAGGGGGGATGTATTTCACTCTTGCACAGTGGGGAATCCTTTCAGTGCTGTGCAAGGTGCTGAAACCATTTGAAGTTGTGACATGTGAGGTCAGTGCAGACTCTGCTAGTTTGAGCCAAGTCATTCCTTTAATTAGACTATTGGAAAAGCAGCTTGAGAAAATGAAGGAGGAGCTGAAAGCAAGCAATTCAGCAAAGTATGTTGGCCTTGTCGATCAAGTACTTAATTCGCTTCACAATGATGCTCGAGTTATTAAGATCTTGAACTCGGATCAGTACGTTTTGGCCACTGTGCTTGATCCAAGGTTTAAAACCTACATTGAGTCTTTACTTGTAAATGAGCGAGATGTGAACTTTTGCAAGGAGCTATTGCTCAGCAAGTTGGCCGCTGAACTGGGCCTCGGCTTGACGACGTGTCCTCCTTCACTTTCTCAAGCTGTTGCTCGTAAAAAATTAAATTTCCAAAAAAGAAGCAGGGAAGACACAGTCGGCAGACGAGAACAATTTAACATCTGGGCTGGTTTGAAGGATTTTTCAAAAAAATGTGTCACTTTGCCCATAACTCCATCCAATATGAGTATAAACATGCAAAGGATGGTGGAGGATTACTTTCAAGAGGTAGTTGATATGGAAATGTCAGACAGTCCCTTTCCTTACTGGGAAGAAAAGCAGGCCATTTGGAAACCCATGTACAAACTTGCTTTGCAATACCTAAGCTGCCCACCCTCCAGTGTGTACTCTGAACGAGTGTTCAGCACAGCAGGGAACTTAGTCAGTGATCGCCGTAGAAGGTTACTTCCCAAAAATGTGGAGAAAATGATGTTTATAAAAATGAACTACATCTTCCACGAGGAAGGCCTTCACCATCCAAGACATCCAAGCACTGACTGTTCTCTAATGGCGGATTCAAGCGGCGATGAATTGATAGTCTGTGATGATGACGTACACACTGATGAGGGTGAGGATTAAGCTGAAGATGATGCCGATAACATCTTTTTAAAACTTTCTATGTAAGTGTAGGGTGCAATCTACCCCCAAAGAGGAAAGGGACTTGTGGCATTTCCATATCACATACCATCTTGAAAGGCTGCTGTTAGGGCAATTTATCCTTAAGGGTAGGGTGCCATAGACAGAGTGACCCTAAACTGGCTTTGTCCATTTTTCATAATATTGTACAGTCTATAATGGCTGAATTTTTGGGTATTTTATACAAGTGGAGGGGGGCCTAGAGAGACAGAAACCAAACTGTCTTTCTCCATGTCAATTAATATTGTACAGTCTATAATGGCTGAAATTTTTGGTATTTTATACAAGTGGAGGGGGGCCTAGAGAGACAGAAACCAAACTGTCTTTCTCCATGTCAATTAATATTGTACAGTCTATAATGGCTGAATCTTTTAGTATTTTATACAAGTGGAGGGGGGCCTAGAGAGACAGAAACCAAACTGGCTTTCTCCATGTCAATTAATATTGTACAGTCTATAATGGCTGAATTTTTTAGTATTTTATACAAGTGGAGGGGGGGCCTAGAGAGACAGAAACCAAACTGTCTTTCTCCATGTCAATTAATATTGTACAGTCTATAATGGCTGAATATTTTAGTATTTTATACAAGTGGAGGGGGGCCTAGAGAGACAGAAACCAAACTGGCTTTCTCCATGTCAATTAATATTGTACAGTCTATAATGGCTGAATTTTTTAGTATTTTATACAAGTGGAGGGGGGCCTTGAGAGACAGAAACCAAACTGGCTTTTTCCATTTCTTTACATATTTAACTATAAGTGTAGGGTGTAATATACATTCAAAGACGATGGCTGCATTGCCAATATGCATAGATGGAGAGGAAGACAATCTGTTTTGTGTGTAGAATAGGCCTACCAACGAAGAATTAAACTGTTTTTTTGGATGATTTATTACCTCAACAATTAGATTACTTGTCTCTAAAACAGTTGGAGCACTAAATTGGGTTAATTTAGGCCCAAAAACATGGATTTTCCAAAAAAATAGCAAAACAAAACCAAACAAAACCAAAACCAAAACACGCAATGGCGGTTTTGCAAAACCAAAACCAAAACCAAAACCAAAACACGACGGTAATCCAGATCCAAAACCGAATCCAAAACCAAAACACGGGGGTCAGTGACCATCTCTAGCATATTGTAGCGATTTGTCTTAAAAATACAGATCCAAAACCAAAACCAAAACACACAAAGGCGGTTTTGCCAAAACCAAAACACAAACGTAATCCAGATCCAAAACCAAAACCAAAACACGGGTGTCATCTCTACTATGTAGAAAACAAAATTAAAGGTATCCAATAATGGTTAAATTGTGCTCTTTGATTGATCTCACAGGGACTTATATTTGACAACTTTCACCCATGAGTCAGTTGCCCGAAACAGTTGTACATCCATCTTCCAGTGTTCATACAGGGTGTGTTCACAAACAGTCTAATGCCCACCCAAATCTGATCTGGTGTTAGGATAATGTGGAATGAGTTGATTGTGTACAAATCCTTGTAAATATAACAACTGTATTTATATTTTTGTTTTTAGAACAAGTTTAACATATTTTTTATATATCAGTTAGATAGATAGACAGACAGACAGACAGACAGACAGACAGATAGACAGACAGACAGACAGACAGACAGACAGACAGATAGATAGATAGATAGATAGATAGATAGAGAGATTGATTTATGGTTGTGAAGTTCAAATAGGATTTGGGTAAAGACCCAATTGAGGGGATGGAGCATTCATATCATTATGAACACTACAAGGCAAAGTAGGTGTTTTATAGTAACATGACCCTGTTCTCATAACACTGCAGGAAACAGAAACCAGCCTCGCCCTATTACCTTGTTGAATGTTGACAAACTAAATACTTTAAAAATGAAAATAAAATTCCCCTCGAGCAGCGTCCACATTGCTCAGTAACTCCTTGCAGCACACAGTAACATATATAGTCTTGGAACCCAAGAAGAGATACATTTTATTAGTTGTATGGATCACAGGATAGGTATAAATATTGTTAAACTTATATACCCCAACACACTAAGCCATGGATTTTTAAAATATTAAAATTTTTGGGCCCACAGAATTTGAAGGTTGGGGGGATGTCATCATGTTTGATGATTTCAAACTAAATAAAAACACACTTTATCAGCATAACTCAGAACCGTGTTTGTGGACTGAATATCTTACCTCAAAATCAACTACCGAATATCTGATTCTCATGCATTAATCACATGTTAACAACAGATTACGCTTCCCTAGATCAAAATCAGTTATTTTTGTGAATCTTCCAAATGGGTGAACCGTCAACTTGTACCGTGTGCTAAGAGCATATAAAGAAAGAATATTTTAAACCCTTGTTGCTGCTAGAGAAGAGAATCATTAATTAAAGTTTCCGGTTGGTTTGAAGAGGGGAGTTGTTGTCTATAGCGACCAGTCAGATTCTAGTTATCATTTATGAAGTACTTTCTATAAAATAAAGCTAGAATCTTATTGGTTGCTATAGTAACATCTACACTTTTCAAATCTGCTGGAAACTCCCAGCTTGATACATTTACCCCCAGTTGTCCAACTTCGGTTTGAAGAAGAAATAATATATATCCTTATCAGTGATGTACATGAAGTTATATTCTTGTTGCAGCGCCAGCTGGCATAGTATGTTTAAGTATTCTTTGAACTTATGACATTTTATAATAAATTGAATAGTTTTAAATGACTCTGTGATAGCTGTATAATTTAATCTAAGTGTCAGTGCAGCCAGGCTCTCCTGTGCCGTATGCACTACGTGACCTACTACTAGGTGCACACAGCTCACCATTCACTACCAGAGGAGTGTGAAGCTGGACTCATGAAAATGAAGTAAAACAATTTCAAGGGTGCATAATGTGGGACAATGACCAGAGGGTGGTCTGTGTGATGTGGGGAAGCACAACAAGCCGTGTATTATACAATTATTAGGTAAGATTCAGTAGTGTGCAAAATAAAACACATAGGCAATGTACGAAAGAAAACATCACAGTGGAGTTCAGTGAATTGTATCATGGTAAATAGAAGTAGAATGATAATGATCAAATGGGATCACAAATAGGTAAAGAAAGGCTGTACGTATGGACTGGTTTTGAAACACCAAAAGGTTTGAATCCCTGCTGAACTCACCCTTTGCAGATGGTGTCCCTACGTACAAGGTCTACAGGGAGTTTACAGTCCGAATCAAAGCCAATGTTAGTGCAGTACAACGAAGGTAGACAGGAGAATGGTCGGGGATGGTCGGAGTATTGGTTCTCATACACCAGCATTGCTGTGTTATTCTGTGCTATCCTTTGCTCTACTGGTTCCTGACTTAGCTTGCCTAGACACTTCTCCTGGATATCTTTGTACTGCGCTGCCCATTCTGATTTTTGTCATCTGCCCGTCCCCGACAATTCTTCTGTCTACCTACATTGTACTGCGCTACCCTTAGCTTTGATGCGGACTGTCTGACCTTTCTGTTTCCCTCACTGCACTGGTTACTATCTGGTAGAACCGCGACCTGTGTACCTTACGCAGCGAAGTCAATACTTCTTTGCAGTGGTCCCCGGTGAACACCAGGTGTGCATTAGACTTCGCGCCTCCCAGTGTAGTAGTGCCAATACCAGTCAGTGGTCATCCCTGTTTCAAGTACCTGACAGTATACTCTGGCTATGAGTGGACCGGAGGAACCTTCGGCCCGCGAACTCCTGTTACTGCTGACTCAGAGAGTGGAGCGGATTCCCTGCAAGGGTCTCTCCTTGCACATACAAGACTTCGCCCGCACTGCCCCCCTCCACTGGAACAAGCTCCCTCCCTCCATCAGAACTTACCCCAATCTGTCCAGTTTCAAACGGTGTTTAAAAACCCACCTTTTTCTTAAAGCCTTTCAGTCTCCAACTTAACTTCCTACCTGCTCTTCTGACTCTTCCCCTTCATTCCCCTTCCCCTTTCCTTCATTCCTCTCCCCCTCTCTATTCCTCCTTCTCTCCCTCTCTCCCCTGTGTCTCTCTGTCAGTCTACCCCACCCCTTAGATTGCACGCTCCTTTGAGCAGGGTCTTCTCTCATCCTGTCTTCTCCACTTTCAACTCTGCTCGCCAGCTTCCCTGCCTCCTCCTCGAGGACCCTCTTCCCCCGCCCCCTCTCGCTCCCTCCTCTTCCCCCTGGGGGTCTCCCTCTCATCCGTGCCCTCCCTCCTAGGTGCCGTTGTTAGCAGACCATCCCCTCTCCTCTTCCCCGCCCCTCTAGCTGTGCCCTGAGCTCACTGAGTTACTGTGATTATTGTTTACTGTACTGTGCTGTCTCACCTCGTATTGTAATTTCGTTTGTCCCTGTACGGCGCCGCGGACACCTAGTGACGCCCTATAAATAAAAATTAATAATAATAATAATAATAAATACGACAGCTCCAGCACCTTCGGTCTCTTCCTCTGACCCTACTGCTACTTCCAGCACAGCATCTGCCAGAAGCCTACATATTCCTCCACCAGAGAAATATGACGGAGATCCCCAGAAGTGTCGTGGTTTTCTTAACCATTGTGCTATTCAATTCGAATTAGCACCGGAGAATTTCACTTGTGAAAGGGCCAAAGTGGCTTATTTGTTTTCTCTCCTCTCCAGACAAGCTTTATCCTGGGTGTCTCCTTTATGAGAGAGGGATGACTCCATACTTCTGAATTCCGTGGTCTTTATTGAGACTTTTTGCAAGGTGTTTGATGAACCCGGACGGATTTCCTCTGCTGCCTCGGTACTTCTTGGGCTTCGTCAGGGCTCTCTGACGGCTGGCCAACCACGTAGTCCAATTCATTTCCAGATTTGGAGGTCATTCTGCAGACACCTCGGTATCAGTCTAAAGTTTTCTTCCAGGTAACACCCACAAACCCATGGTCAGACCGAGTGGACTAATCAGGATTTGGAATCTTACCTTAGGTGTTATTGTTCGGAAGAGCAATCTTCTTGGAGTGAGCTCTTGCCTTGGGCAGAATATATGCACAATAACCACCAACACACAATCTACTGGCAATTCTCCCTTTTTTACCACCTTTGGGAGGCATTCCGTACTGCCAACCTTCTCCAACCTTTCCGACTCTTCGGTATCAGCCGCACAGAATATGGTTCTCAGATTTAGTCCCAAGTACAATCACAACTTCGGCAGACCTCGGATCGTTACAAGCGATTTGCTGATAGCCATCAGAGGAATCTTCCAGTACTTCGGGTTGGTGATAAAGTATGGCTCACTATCCGCAATCTTAGACTTAAGGTTCCCACCATGAAGTTTGCACCATGTTTTTTTGTCCCTTTCACTATTTCCTATGTTATCAATTCCGTTACCTATAAACTCCAATTGCCAGCCTCTCTTCGGATTCACAACACGTTCCATATTTCCATATTAAAAGCACTTGTTCTCCAATACAACTTACCCAACACCTCCGGTTAAGACCATCCAAGGTGAAGAATTTGCGGTGGAACATATTTTAAAGTCCAGTACTTCTTGGGGCAAAGGTCAATTTTTTATTCACTGGAGGCCATAACCCTGTGGAGAGGTATTGAGTCAACAAGGAGGATATCCATGCACCACAGCATTTGGCTAAATTTCTGAAGGATTCTGTTGTTGCGCTCAAGAGAGAAGGGGAGTATACTGTCAGGCGCCGCCTCCGCACCCCACTTAGGTGCCGGAGACGGTTTACTTTCTCTGCACGCTCGCATCCTATTGCCTAGCAACGGGAAGTCGTCCCGGGGTATTGACGGCGCAGCACACACATGCGCAATGTCCCGCGTCCCGTTGCCAGGCAAACCCCTGCTCCTATCATCATTTATCTGCTACTATTTAAACCTCACTCTGGTGCCAGGAGCGTGCCAGAGTATTGGTTCTCACTACTCCATCCTTCCTGTTTCATTTTGTGTTATCCTTTGCTCTACTGGCTCCTGACTCGGCTTGCCTAGACTCTTCTCCTGGATATCGTTTGTACTGTGCTGCCCGTTCTGGTTTTGATCCTCTGCCCATCCCCTACCATTTCTCCACCATCTGCTGGGAGAACTATATTATCTTTATTGAACATTGGTTCATGGAAAGTAGAAGGCCTCAACCATCGGGCCAAAAGTAAAAATGTCTCAACTCACCTTAAATGGATATACCTAAACATTGTGTTCCTCCAAGAAACTCACTGGGACACAACTGAAAGGGGAGTGTTACAAGATTACAGGATAGTGGAATTCATCTCCACCCTGTATGTCAAGATAAAAAGAGGAACTGCTATTTTGTTTAGTAAATCCTTCCTGTACATTATTCACCAGAAATGTATTGATTCTGGGGGCAGATCTGTCCTAGTGAATGTCTTTATGACAACACAAGATGCACTCTGTTAAATTTGTATGTTCCGAATAACTGTAACTCATCTTTTCTTTGCAGCTATGTTTCAAAAGATTGCTAGTTGGGGCAGGAAAAACCTAAACATTGGAGGAGACTTTAACACTGTTGACGATTCATCCATGGATAGATCCGAGGTTCGCACCCCACCAACACACAAGATGTCATTACCCTCCTTACTACGTCACTTGCCCTAGTGGACCATTGGCATCTCCTAAAACCATACTACGGGACTCCACTTGTTATTCCCTTCCTCACGGAACACATACCAATGTTGACCTCTTCTTACTCTCACAACACTTTTTCCCTAAAACTGAAACGTCTTCATTAAAGATATCATTATTTTGGACATTATAATTTTGACCCTGAAGCTTGACCCATCTAGGAGTTTCACCCATAATTGCAAATTCCTCAGAAAATCAGAAATGTTTCTTCAACACCTTAAACATTCTTAGCACAACTTTGTGGATGACAATTTATAACATATAGACAATGCCACCGTATTTTGGGACACATTCCTGGCCATTTTAAGAGGCCACATTATCTCTTATATACAACTAAGTAATAAGGAACTGAACTCAGCTCCGTATTAGCCACGGCCTACAGGCAATATAAACTTCACAACACCGCTCTGAATAAAACCAAATGGGCCCCAAAACCATAACTTGAGTTTCACTCCTACAAACAACACACAACATGCAGCTCTCTGAACCCATAGCCATTTGTGATGCATTTAGACACTATTATCAAACATTATTCACTGCAAAACAAGATGACAAAAATGAAAGCAGGTCTTCTCAAAATCTCAAGAGAGGAGCGACTTGCTTTAGATGAAATGATCACAGAACAAGAGGTCAGTAACACCATTAAATAGCTGCCTAATGGCAAATCTCCTGGCGGCTTTGGAGTGGAATATTATAAGGCTTTGAGTGAGGAACTTGTTCCCAAGCTGACGATTCTGTACAATCATATTCTCACTTCTGGCGATACCCCACAGCAATTCAATGAGGCCAGAATCATTGTTTAGCCAAAACCTGTAGGGATCCGACATTGATGAACTCTTACAGGCCAATATCCCTACTTAATCAGGATTTCAAGATCCTTATAAATTGAATGGCAAATAAGCTACAAACAGTTACGCCTCATCTGATCTATCTTGCTCAGCCAGGCTTTCTTAAACATAGACAATCAGTCAGAGGTATACACAGGGTTATTGCTACAATCATGGCCACCCATCAATCCAAACACAAAGATAATATAATAATAAATGTTGATGCCAAAAAGACCTTCTATAAAATAGCCTCACCCCATTTGACTAGACTTCTGAAATTCCAACATATCAGCCCTATAATTTGGAAATTTATAAGCCCCTTTATAAGACCCTCACGCACATGCCACAGTAAATAATATTAACATAACCTCTTTCCCCTTGGCTTTTACCTTGGGTAGAGGAACAAGGAAAGGATACCCCCTTTCTCCACTCATCTTCAATTTGGCTTTACACCCGTTACTGTGACATTTGTCTCTGCCAACAGATTTCCAAGGTATTGCAAATTGGTAATCGACAGATTACACTAGTTGCTTTTCCTGGATGATATATTGCTTTTATCTCAAATTTTAAAATTGTCTATTCCTCCTTTTCTCCAGATTATCAACAGATTTGCTAGCTTTGAGGATTCATGGTAAGTTTGGATAAATGTAAGGTTTTGGCAATATTGGGCAGGCGAGATCTGGGTGGTAATTCACTTTCCCTTCCCACTGGGCTCCTAAATACATCACATTTTTAGATATAGCTCCTCTGTCTCATACTTCTCATCTTTATACTTACAATATCAAGTCTATTATCAAACATGTCTGACGAGCTCCATATGTGGCACAACTTGAACTTAAACCTTTTGGGTCATTTCAACTTGATAAAAATATCTTTCTTCCTCAATATTCTGTGCGTTGTTCAGATGACCCCCCTCCTTTTCAAGAGGTGGATCTGCAGAAATCAAATGCTAGCATCACATGCTTTGTATGGCATTTAGAAAAAACAAGAATCTGTCTTTTTAAGTTGCCGCAATCAGCCCAGAGTGGTGGTTTCAATCTTCTCAAACTTATACATTACAATACTACCTGTCAACTACGTCACGCCATCGATTGGATTCGAAGTTAAAAGCAATATTCTGATACCTTACTAGATGCTCAATTGTGTTCCACACTGTCTGTTGACTGTCACACATCGGGGTCTTATCCGCACTTACCACATCCGCCGCTGTCATATGTGTGTCAAGCTGGAACCTAAATTGATGTAAAATAAAGGAACATATTAAATCTGTTCATTTATATACAATTACCATAAATTCCGAAATGTTCCAACTATTTATGACTTCCCCCCTAACAGGAGTGCAACTTTAGCATAATAAATCTTTTAATAGTAATGATTATGTACTTTACATGTGATAATGAAGCTTTTAGTAATGGAGCTGAACAGTAAACTAGGTTAGGTTGGGGTCTATCAGACTTAAAATTAGAGATGTTCACTGACCCCCGTGTTCTGGTTTTGGTTTTGGATCTGAATTAACTTTGTGTTTTGGTTTTGGCAAAACTATCCTTGGTTTTGGATCCAGATTTTTTTTCTAAAATCCCTATTTTTCTTTGCTGAAATCACATATGTTTGCTTTTTATCCGTAATGACAATTAGCAATGGAGCAATAGAGCTCTCCTCTTTGTGTGTTACCTATATAACACAGTACAATGTGACTGCAGATATACACCAAGCCTGCCAGACCCATTATTTCTATTTCAGCAATGACAATTAGCAGTGGAGAAATGGAGCTCTCCTCTTTGTGTGTTACCTATATAAGACAGTATAATGTGACTGCAGATTTAAAAGACCAAGCCTGCCAGTCCTATTATTTGTATTTCAGCAATGACAATTAGCAATGGAGCTCTCCTGAATGTCACTGTAGACTTTGAAGAACACTGCTACCCCTCCTCTTTCTATTCTACCTATGACGCTGCCCAACTGCTCTACAGACAGGGGCGCACGGAGGATTGTCAGGGGGGGGTTTCTCCCCACCGACCGAAAAAAACCACCAAAAAAACCCACGAGACAGAGCTGCTGCGCATGCGCCCGCGCATGCGCAGCAGCTCCGTTTCGCCAGCGCTGTCCTATACAGCAGCCGTGGCGCTGTCTAAGAAGCGTCTGCCGCGAACGCTTCTTTGACAGCGCCGCGGCTGCTGAATAGGACAGTGGCCACTTAGTTAGCGCAGGGGGGGGGTTTCTAGAGACTCAGAAACCCCCCCTGCGTGCGCCACTGACAGACTACCAAGAACTGTAGTACACCTTCTGTGTCCATCTGTGAAATGGCGCTCGATCGCCGTGAAGGGCGGTACTTATAGAATCCAAAAATCGCGACATCTGAGATCCGACGATGTAACAATGACTTTTTGCCTCGTTTTCAATTCAAAGGGAGCGTGAAAGTACAGAGTCAGCTCGGCTCGGTAGTCAGATCTGCTAAGATCAGGTGTGTTCTCGGGGAACTGAGCCTCAGCATCTCTGCTTAAAATCCATTATGTGCACGGCTATGCCAAGTTCTGGCTGCAGGTAACATAGCTCAATATGAGAATGGCTCACGTAATGTCACCTTTGGGGTAAGTTAGGTCAACTGCTCACTACAAAGAAATAATTTTCACTGTATCTTTACAATCACATTTCTGTATAATATGTTTTCTGAAGACATTATAGACTGACATAGAGTCAGAGAGTGAAAGTGATCAGACAGAAAACACATAAAGAAATTAGATGTTTCCTTCTTTCTTATCACCCTGTGGGCTCTCATGGAATATACAGGTAACTCTTTGTTTCTGGGTTAATTCACGGTGTCACAGTTATCAGAGATGTATTTATCTCTTGGTGGACCTCCACCTCAACCAAGACAGCAGATTGGGCTGGAGGTCCATTGTGAGAGGTTGAAGGAGGAAGAAAAGGCAGTTTGATGGACGCTGGGTGAGAGGAGTTATCAATGGGGATGTTAAAGTCACCAAGGATGATGAAGGGGAGGTCTGAGGAGAGGTTGTGAGGGAGATAGGCCTCAAAGTTGTCCTGAAATTGGTATGGGAGCTGGGAGGACAGTAGATGATTGAAACATGTAGAAGAGACCGATGGAGTGGACCTCAAATAAGGAGAAGGTAAGGGAGGGCTCATGAGAGATGACATGGAAGGTACAACTGGGGAAAAGGAGTATGACCACACCGCCTCCTGGGTGGTCACCAGGCCTGATGGATTGTGGGAAGGAGAGGCCCCCATAGTAGAGCAGCTGGTAGCATATCAAGCACAAGCATTATATGATTTTATTACGTTCTAAACAGTCACATAACTCTAAGAACACTGTGCACCTTATTCAGTGATTGATCTGTCAGGATCCATTGATGGGGAAATTGTCACTAAGCAATAAATATACAGAACAGGGTGAGCTGAGTTATAACCTCTATACTGAGAAATATAGGAAACATTTGGGAATATAAATAGAACAATGGCAACTAGAGAATATAACGGTTAGTATTTCAAAGTTACCAGTATTAGCATTTGAGAAAAACAATAAAGAGAACTGAGAATCTAAAGACATTACAATAACAAGTAAATGAATCTTAATACCTAGTAACTAGCATCACACACACTAGGACAAGATGGGAATTGCTGATAAATAAAAAAGTAATTTATAAAAGAAAAACCACAACACGCACATCATCGCTTTTATCACACACAATTTATTCTGCTGGTGATTTGCAATTACATATTTAACTCATTACCCTCATAGGGCGTCACTGTAGACGGCTCTCTGTTCTTTCTATTGAAATTCTTAAAACTAGTACGTTTTAGTCCACGTGATAGCGCCTCCCGATTGGAAGATATATATCAGAAATAGATAAGAAATGAAATAAGAGGAAAGAGGATCTGTAAGAAAACACTTGTGCGGCTGTTACTGTCATGTATGAGAACAACCTTTATATGAAGCCTTATATTACACTTTATAGGATCATGGGAATTCATGATGTGCTGGGTCAACCTGGAAAATAAACTCAACATGAATCTAAAATTAGGGAACATATAAATTGTCCTCCATCAAATACAATTATCATTCATTCTAAAATGTGCAAATTATTTAGGACTTAAACAGGAATGCAGTTTTAGCATAATAAATCATTTAATAATGATGACTATGTACTTTATATGCAATAAGTTTCACCCACATTTAAGAATTTCTAATCCCCAAACTCTATGAAGTATTTAGCAATTCAGCTGAACTGTATATTGGATTAGGTTGGGTTCTATCAGCCTTTAGGTCCATTATGTGCACGGCTCTGCCAGGCTCTAGCTGCAGGTAACATAGCTTAGTACAAGAATAGCTCATGTAATGTCACCTTAGGTGTAAGGTAGGACAACTTCACATCTTCACAGATATAGTTTTCACTGTACCTGTAAAATCACATTCCTGCATTATGTGGTATCTCACCTCCGAAGACATTAGATCATTTCACAAGTTACTCTTTGCATCGTTGGCTTCACTAAGAAACATATACATGTCAATATTTCATAGCAATGTCTGGGCAAAATAGCTCAGCCCACTAAGACTCTCCTCTTTGCTGGTAATGGGGTGATGCTCAGTGTGCACATGACTGGGTACATTTCGGCACGTACTATGGTATGCACACACAATAGACTTGGTGGTTCAGTACTTCTTTAAAACATGAGAGGTCAGTGCAGGAGATGCTGTATGTGGCCCATAAGGTTTCAGAGTATTTTCAGCATTCAGCGATAGAATGTAGAACACTGCAGCAGCTGAAAAAAAAAATTCATCTGCCACCAGCTGAAGCAAGAGGTAGCAACAAGGTGGAATCCCACACTTTATATGCTTTAGCGACTAAGGGAACAGCAACAAGCCATCAAGACATAAACACCAAACCATGAGATAGGGAGAGGGGGACATGTTGCCTTTCTCCATCACACTGGACAATCCCTACAGTTTTTTGCAAGCTACTGAAACCATTTGAAACTGTAACAAACTAAATGAGTTCAGACACTGCCAGCCTGAGTCAAGTCATACCCCTAATCAAACTATTGGAAAAATAGCTGAAGGAGGAGATTAAAGTAAGTGACTCTGCTAAATATTTTGACCTCATAGTTCAAGTCCTTTATTCACTTCACCAGGGCCCAAGGGTTTGCAGTATCTTGAAATTGGATCACTACATTTTGGCAACCAAGCTTGATCCTTGGTTTAAATCATATTTAATATCTTTCTTTTCAACTGACACAAATCTTCACAGATTCATAAAGCTTTGCGTGAGCAAGCTGTTGGCTTAAGTTGCACATAACACGTCCCCTGCTTCAGCTTCTCTTTAAAATGCTACTACCAGAAATAGAATTACCTTTTCTAAGAGATACACTGATAATGAGTCAACACAGTGCACCAATTTGAAAGATTATTATGGCATCTGGTCAGGCTTTAAAGAAACGCCCAAATAAATTCAAACCTCTACCAAGTCTCAATTTGATAAACCGTGTATTAGTAGAATGGTGGAGGATTACTTTACAAATTTGAATCCCAGACAGTCCCTTTGAATTCTGGAAGGAAAAAAGGCAGTTTGAAGTCACTTGTACAAAACTAGTTATGGTGTACTTAAGCTGCCCACCCTCCAGTGTGTTCTCAGCATTGAAAAGCTTTTGTTACTCAAAATGAACTTCAAATTGTTTGAGGAATAGCGTTGTTGCAGCAAATTGCAAATTGAATATGTAACGCTGGAATCCACTAACGGTGAACTAATATTGTGTGATTATGGTATTGACATCACTGGTGAGGATGATGATAAGGGTGATGACATTGTCAGCATAGATGAAGATGACCACTGTTAGCCTAATGTCTATGAGAAAATTCTCTACAGTTAAACATGTTCTCTTTTGTGGTGTCCCAAACAAATCAAGCACTTCAGCCACAAATGTGGCATTACTTGTAGCTGAAGTACTTGGTTTATTACACTGTTCATGCCTTTTTGACATACTGGTAAGTGGGAGGGACTAGAACAATTCCATTTTGCACTATTTTACATTATGACCTTGGTCTATCATCTTGTCTAAAATGTCTACTGATGCTGCTGCTGTCCATCTAATGTGCTACTACTGCCACTGCTGTACCTCCCCAATGTGTCACAAAAGCTGTCTAACATAAACCTACTTGGTGCATCTTCCAGTGTGATAGGCCAGGGGAAATATCCACAGCAACCCTGTTCTGAAGGAAAATGGTCAGGGGTACCAGCCTAGGTGTACCAGCAAGGGGATACACTAGCAGTGACAGTTACCCAGAAAGACGTGGTTCTAGGTGCTGCTAAGGAGCATAGTGGTGGCAATAGCAAAATTGCGGTTAGAGGGTACATTTGGGATAAAGAAAAGGGGACGGTGGCAAGACAAGCCCAGCCAGTCCCCAGCAACACAACAGACAGGGTGACATAGGCTGTCCATACCGTCCCAGATTTCCCCTCAGATATATACCCTTTAATGAGTGTACTAAACTTTGTGTTCTAAATCAGATATCCACTTTGAGAATAAAGATACAAGGCTTTTATTTTGATGTAATTAATTATAACAACAAATAAATATATATATAAAAAAAAGTCATAAATGGTTAATTAATATAATTTGGTTTTAAAAGTTAATGCACATATTTCACTTGTCACAATTTTGTTTTTTATATATCACCTTTGCTACAAAGGGGATGATTCATTTTGACCCTACCAATAAACTTATTGTACTATAACCTTTTTTAGCCCTAGAGTGCCCTCTAGCGCCAAAAAGAATACCTCTTCTCTTTATGCTTTAACTTGATACAACTACTGAATTCTGAGGTGCCCCACCTATTGGATAAGTGGGAAATAGAAGTATATCATTATAAGTTATGGGAGTTTGGCTTAATACTGTGTAACATTTAGGACTGGAGCGGATTCAAACTACATTGAAACTATTCTACAGTTCAACAAGCAACAACCAAAATGTTCTCTTTTGTGGGAACAAAACAAATCAAGCACTTCAGCCACAAATGTGACAGTTCCTGTCACTGAAGTGCTTGGTTTGTTAAGCTATCTATGTCCTTTATAACATATGGGTGGGCGGGCCCAAATACAGTTCCATCTTGTACTAATTTACACTATGGCCTTGGTCTATCATCTTGTCTAAAATTTCTATTGATGTTGCTCTCCACCTATGTGATAAGCCTCAAAATGGCCACTGAGCTTCATTTTTGTTGCATTCATACTTTTCTGTGTGTATTGTAAAATGTTTATCTGATCAAAGACTGGACGGAGACATCTCCACATATTATGTCTGGGCGGTGTCTCAGATGCTTCTGCACATGAATGAGAATATATTCTTTCTTATCAGAAATGTACCAATAGCGAGTCTGAAAATATGTTTATACCCTTACATGTAAGATGATTCTAAGACCCTTTGTTTTCTGAACATGGAATGTTAAAAAAATAATAATGTTAAATAAAACTTCAATACAGTCAAGGAGACCCTTGCCTTATGACTGGACCTTGATGCTGAAAGGTGCCTATTGTTTTTCCAGCTTTCGTGTGAAAGTGGGGTCCTGGAAATTGACTGTTGAACATATTTGAAGCTAAGTATTTGATTTACTTTCACTTTTATGTTATGTTTATTGTAAAAATAAAGGTAAACTTCACAATAAATCTTACATTCATGTGTCAACTCTTAGAAATCAAAAGAATCTCATTCAGCCTAGAACAACTTAATAGACTTTTTATTAGAGCTTCTCTAAATTGTGTCAAACATGTTGTCTACTGTTGAGAATTTCAAATAAATTGGTGGTTTTTCACCCATCATTTGCTCTATTTTCTTTTCTAAAATGACCATCCTGTCAGTCATTGTTCTGTCTCTATGTTACATAGGGATCGTATCTTTTATTAAACTGTAATGTCTATGTGCCACTGCTCTGTCGCTATGTTTATCCAGCCAGCTCGTTGCAGTTTTTGACTAATATTGGTGAAAATATCAAAAGTTATGAGGTCTTCTTTAGAAAATAGTCTGTAAATAACTGTAAATTAATGTTAATTATATAAATACAAATCATAAAGGCTTTTCCGATTCGTCTAATAAAAGAGAGAGAACTATCAAGTCATTTATTAATTGCAATACTACCCATGTGTTGTATTTCCTAGAATGTGGGTGTGGGAAAAAGTATGTGGGAAGACCAAGAGACCCGTCAAAATACGTGTGTTTGACCATCTACAAAAGATCTTGCCCAGAATAGAAAATCACAGTGTTCCGAGACATTTCTCCTCTTGTCATAATGCTAATCCGGAATCCTTTCGTTTTAAAGCGATTGAACTTGTAGAAATGAATATAAGAGGAGGAGACTGATTGTTAAAACTTGCTCAAAGGGAGACTTTCTTTAAATACACTTGTCCCATGGGGTCTAAATGAAGGTTGTGAGGTTACACCATTTTTATGATATTTATTATTCTGATTTCTTTTATAACCTTTAGGAAGAAGGTCGATATGAAGTTTAATATATGTTTATCATTGGTAATAATTAATGATATGTCAATGTTTAATATTATATCAATGTGTGCATTCATGTCCTTGTTAATGAGTGGAGGTTGTTCCACCTGTGAAGGAATTAGCAATATCCTTTAAATAGGCAAACCCTTGTAGAGAGATCCACACCTCCTGACGAAGTCCTTTGAGATGAAACGCACAGAGGTGACTGTGGATATGTCCTAGCTATATGATGACCCCATGGGACAAGTGTATTTAAAGTAAGTCTCCCTCTGGGCTTCCTCAGGGAACAGTTTGTAAAACTCTTACAAACTGTTCCCTGAGGAAGCCCAGAGGGCGAAACGCGTAGGGTCATCAACTTGGAACATATTCCAATATTACATTTGAACAGAACCATCATCTTCTACCAATTACTTAAGAACGCGTACAAGGGCGCGCGCAGATGCGCGATATCTTATACTACACCAGGCGCAATCCTGTAAGGAACTGCTACCTGCCGAACAGGACCTTATACACCGAATGGTCATCGAGGCAATGGCTACTAGCAGAAAGATCAGCGACGAAACAACCAACGGATCGGACCCATCCGGGAATTACCCCGCACAAGGTTCGTTTCATAAAGCAGCAAGAAAAAGGTACCTACATTTCGGAAAATGGACATGATATACACCCTTTAATAAAGAGGCTTGACTTCCCTCTTGGGTGAAATCAATGAGGGTTTCCAAAAGTGAACTTTAAAGGAACCAATTCTGTTTTAGTACAAACTGTATTCTTGTCTTTGCTGACACCCAAAAGTATACCTGTGGACTTACTTAGCCAAATTAAGGTATAAACCAAGGTACTAGAAATATTGCAGCATTTGCAACTCTTATTTTGCATTGTATAACTTACTATTGTACAAATGTATTACGGTTATAAGGGGACCCTATGACCATGTTTGTTTTTATTTAACTATACTCAGTGCACTAGAGTGTATTTGCAAAATAAATGTATGACACCAAACCATAAAAATACATTGTCATCATATAGCTAGGACATTGCGCCTGGGAGTATATCGATTATCATTATTACCTTGGGGTTTGGGACACACACCCTCACTTCTTCAGCAGGCTGCAGCATACATTCAGTGTGGCAGCACAGTCCCCCCTATTACACTCAGGAATAGTTGTATGCAAACTCTGCCCAGGGTAATAATGCTGACCAGTTGTTGTGAAACTCAGAGGTATATAGAAGTAAAAATTGTTCCAGGGACTGATTGACTCTCTCAGTTTGTCCATTTGATTGTGTATGGTATGCTGAGGAGAGGCTGATGTTTGTTCCAAGGAGAGAACAAAAGGATTTCCAGAATTGAGACACAAACTGGTAACCACGGTCAGAAACAATATCTATTGGTAAACCATGGAGTCGAAAAATGTGCTGGACAAAAAGTGACGCCAAGGTCTGTGCACTAGGGAGTCTGGTTAAGGGTACGAAATGGGCTATTTTACTGAAGTGGTCAACCACTACCCAGATAGTATTGTAGCCCACTGAGACAGGAAGCTCCACAACGAAATCCATAGACAGGTGTGTCCACGGTCTAGAAGGAACAGACAAGGGCATAAGCTGACCGTAAGGATGGTTTCTAGGAGTTTTGTTCTTGGCACAAACTTCACAGGAAATAACATAGTCTTGAACATCATAAGACATGGTTGACCACCAAATTGAACGTGAAAGGTTTTCTGTAGTTTTAGAGATACCGGTGTGTCCGGCAGTTTTATGGTCATGGGCCTCAGTGAGGACAGCCTTTCGGAGGTGAACAGGAACGAATAAGCGGTTTGCAGGTGTTCCGGAATTTTGGAATCTGTGAAGGGTTGAACTCAAATACTGGGCTAAACCGGCATGAAAGAAGCTCCCACTGGTGATTTTGAAGGCCTAACGAATCCTTTCTGAAGGTTCTCTTTGACATAATCCTGCATGGCTTGGGTTTCAGGACTGGAGAGTGAGTATAGTCTCCCTTTAGGTAACTAGCGCCCGGAATTTATTAGATGGCACAATCGTTTTCCCTATGAGGAGGTAAGGTGTCAGCTGCTTTCTTAGAGAATACATCCTAGAATGTTTGTTATTGCGGAGGTAGCAACGGTGAAACAGGCTGCAACATCCGAAGAGGCAACTTCAAACAAGTCTGCGAACAAGGGGGCCTCCACTGGGTAATCTCCCCTTGTGCCCAATCAATTACAGGGTAATCAAGTCGCAGCCAGGGATGACAAAATATCACTGGTATGGATGGACTGTTAATCAAGTAGAAAGACAAGGATTCAGAATGGAGGGTTCCCACTGTTAGATGTAATGGTGGGGTTTCATACAGAACCTTGCCACCTGGAAGAGATTCCCCATCTAGACCACATACAGTAATAACTGTCTTGATACTCCAGAGAGGGATTCCAGAAGATTTAGCGAATCCCATGTCTAGAAAGTTCCCAATGGCACCACTATCGATAAAGGCTGAAATGTCAACAGAATGGACCCCATAAGTGATGTGCGTGGGAATCAACAAAGCATTTTTAGAGGAGATAATCTGAAGACCTAGATGAACCCCCTCTCTATCTCCTAGGCCAAATTTTTTCCCGACTTGGCAGGGCAGGAACGAGAAAAATGTCTTTTGGTGCCACAGTAGAGACACAAGCCTTGAGTCCGCCTTCTGGCTATTTCCTCTGCTGAGAGGCGGTACGCTCCTAATTCCATAGGTTATTCCGGATCCAATGGTGCAGAAGTAAGTACCGACAGCAGACCAGACAGTGTCTCTCTCTCCGCCTTCCTCTCCCTGATCCGCCTATCGATTTTAATGGCGAGTTGCATGAGATCTTCCAATGACGTTGGCAAAGGATACTGTACCAATGCGTCCTTGATCTGTTCCAATAGACCTAAGCAAAGTTGACTGCGTAATGCAGGATCATTGCACTCGCTGTCAGTGGACCAACGCCTGAACTCGGCACAGAATTTTTCAGCAGAGCGCCGGCCCTGTTTCAGAGCCCTGAGGTGAGCCTCGGCTGAAGCCACCCGATCTGGATCATCATACAGTAGGCCCAAAGCGTTAAAGAGCACATCAACGGAGAGTAGGACTTGCAGGAGGAAGACTAAATGCCCAATACTGGGGGTCACCTTGGAGGAGGGATATAATAATACCGACCCGCTGCTGTTCTGACCCAGAGGAGCGAGGTCTTAGCCAGGAATAAAGCTTGCAGCTTTTCTTGAAATTGCGGAACAGTAATCTTTCTCCAGAGAAGCAGTCTGGCAGGTTCAACTTAGGTTCCGGAATGGATGCCAAGGAACCCTGTTAGGCTTGCGAAGACCTTGCAGCTTTCTCTTGAGCAGATAGTCGGTGCAAAAGTCCTTGGACCATCTAGGACAGAGTTTTGATCTGTCCAGCAAGGACTTGAGCTGGAGGGGTTCGTCCCATTACTTTCCATGAAGAATCCTTCCCAGAATTCACTGGCCGGTTAAAATGTTAGGTTGTCTGGTCAGATAACGAACCTGCAGAACTGATAGGTGAAGGTCTTCACCTATAGCAGCCGCCTTTCCCGTAGAGCCAAACGCGCTCACAGGTACTCAGATGCCCCCAGGACTTAACTCTAATGTAGTGTAGGTTCGTTATACTAGCCGCAGCACAGGCCCGGAGACAGTACAGATGGTAATGGATGGTCAGATGAATGCCAAGGTCAGGGATCACTTGCAGGGTAGAATAGTCAGAAAACACGCCAAAGGTCAAGGTCACGAGCAGAACAGCAGAATCCAAGGTATAGGCCAAAAGGTCAGGGTCACAGATAATCAGGCAAGGTCCAGTAAACAGGCAGAAGGTCACAACAGAAATCCAGCAGAGTATCAGAGCAGGTCAGCACAAGTACAAAACTGAGACGCTATAACCGGCAGGGAGGCTAAGCCCTCCCTGCCTTAAATACTACAGGCAGCTCCCCTGGCTAGCGGGGAGGCTTTGCGCATGCGCCCGGCTTCCTTACATTGCCGGGACGTGGCGCTGAGTAACAAGCGTCCGACCGTTGCCTTAGCAATGATCGGGTCATGCCCGGAAGTGACGTCCCAGGCATCAAGGTGACGGCCCGGACGCAGGGGAGCCCAGGAAGCGAGTTGTGGCAGCTGTGAGTACCTCCGTGGCTCGTAACAATGACATAACTCGCATTGTCAGCCAGCTTGCTACTGCAAGCACCTCCTGCATGGACTGGGTTGTCACTCATGGAACCATAAATGTTCCTGGCCATTAGATCAGTCCTTCATAGAGTTCAATATAGAGCACCGTGGATGGGATGTTTCACCTTACTAATTGGCACAACTATGAGGGATGGGCAGAACGGTGGCTAAGTGGATAGCACTTCTGCCTTACAGCGCTCATGAGTTCAATTCCCGACCATGGCCTTATCTGTCTAGAGTTTGTTTGTTCACCCCTTGTTTGCGTGGGTTTCCCCTGGGTGCTCTGATTTCCTCCCACACTCCAAAAACATACTGGTAGGCTAATTGGCTGCTAATAAAATTGACCCTAGCCTCTCTCTTTCTGTGTATGTTAGGGAATTTAGACTGTAAGCTCCAATGGGGCAGGGATTGATGTGAATGGGTTCTCTGTACAGCGCAGCGGAATCAGTGGCGCTATATAAATAAATGGTGATGATGATGACATGAACTGAGGGCACAACTATGAGGGATGACATGATTTAGGGGGCACAAATATGAGAGATGACATGATTTGGGGGCACAACTACGAGGTATAATATGAATTGGGGGTTTAACTATGAGGGATGACATGAACTGGGGCACAACTATGAGGGATGACATGATTTGGGGGCACAACTATGAGGAATGACATGAACTGGGGGCACATCTATGAGAGATGACATGATTTGGGGGCACAACTATGAGGGATGACATGAACTGGGGGCTCAACTGTGTGGCATAACAGGAAAATTTATTTATTGGTCCCATTACTATTAATATTATAATGATATTAGCATGATAAAATAAGAAACAATTCAATGTTAAATATATATACACACAGTGGTCAAAGTCGAAATTTAGAAGTGGCGGTATGGATAATGTAATTGTATGGAACTTGATAGTCAATCAAAACAGTAAAAGAAGTGCATATGGCAAACCACTGTATAAGGGCACTCTTTGACCTATGGATATATATATATATATATATATATATATATATATATATATATATATATTTATATATAGATAGATAGATATCTCTCATCTTCGGGACTTTGCCCGGCTGCTCCCCTGCTGTGGAACGATCTTCCACGTTCCATCAGGTTAGTTTCTACTCTCAAAGGTTTCAAGCGTGCCCTTAAGACTCATTTCTTTATTCAAGTCTATCAGTCCTCCTCCTTACTTCCTTGTCCTGGCTCTCTCCCCTAGTACAACCCTTTATGTGTCTCCCCCTTCCCTTTTGGATGTAAGCTCTCATGAGCAGGGCCCTCTTTCCTTGTGTGCTCCTTCTACTATTCCATCACCCTCTGTACCTCTTGGCCTGCTTCGCTAGCCCTGTTTTTTTAAGCTTCGGCCTACTTCTCGCTAATTTATACCATCCCTTTCACTATCTGTCCCAGAAATAATCTGATTTGCTTTACCCTGTCACCTGTGTTTGTATATATTTTGTTCTTTCGGTATCATATTGTGTTTTGGTTCTCTGTTTTCTGTATATGTAAAGTACGGCGCTGTGGATTTTTTTTGGCGCCTTATAAGTCAAAGATAATAATAATAATAAGCCCCAATGGGGCAGGGACTGATGTGAGTGAGTTCTCTGTACAGCGCTGCAGAATTAGTGGCGCTATATAAATAAATGGTGATGATGATGATAGATAGAAAGATAGATAGATAGATAGATAGATAGATAGATAGATAGATAGATAGATAGATGGATAGATAGATAGATAGCGCGCCTGCAAAAAACTTCTCAAGCCCAGGTGTGTCAGATATATATATGTATATATGAAAAAAGGTTGCCGACCCCTGATGTAAAGCATTATCAGGCCTCTGTTCTAAAGCAATTATGGAGGAAGGACGACTGTTTCAAGTATTTGATCTCTGGATGAATCTTGTTATTGGGATCACTTTATACAATATCCAGTAAATGCACCACCATAATTTCTATTTGACTCTCATGATTTTTGAGAACCTCTTGCGCATATTACATGGCACAAAACTTATATTTAGTTAATAATAAATATTTATGAATTATACTGTAATCATAGAGCAATATTGCTTGTTGGCCCTCAATGGCTTTTTAAATCAGTCACAGTTATCACTTGCACAAAGCCCTTTCATTGCTTTGGCTCAGTGGTTATCACTTCTGCCTCACAGCACTGGGGCCATGAGTTCAAATCCTGACCATGGCCTTATCTGTGAGGAGTTTGTATGTTCTCACCGTGTTTGCGTGGGTTTCCTCCGGGTGCTCCGGTTTCCTCACACACTCCAAAAACATACTGGTAGGTTAATTGGCTGCTATCAAAATTGACCCTAGTCTCTCTCTCTCTCTGTCTCTGTCTGTGTATGTTAGGGAATTTAGACTATAAGCTCCAGTGGGGCAGGGACTGATGTAAGTGAGTTCTCTGTACAGCGCTGTGGAATCAGTGGCGCTATATAAATAAATGGTGATGATGATGATATTTCACTACAATTATTTTATTTTGGATGGGGCTGTCCACACTCACATATGTGGGACTGCCATGGGTTCTTGTATCGCCCTCTCCTATGAACTTATTCCAAGGTTAATGGGTGGTATCCAAATTTTATATGAGAGCTCACATTATGTTTTTTAACCACTACATTGATGGCTTTATTATTAAATATAATGAGTCAGCACAACAATAGTCACAATTTCTAAGGTTCATTATTACTCACTTAAATAATCTTTTTAATGCTACATTTATAGATATTGAGCCAGTCTATGCAAGGTCTGGATTACACATTACCAGCAACTATACATAACCCAAATCAAGGAATCTATTATTTATGCTTTATTGTAGCCATTACAGACCATTAATCTGCATCCCATAGATTGTAAGCTTGCGAGCAGGGCTCTCTAACCTCTCTGTCTGTCTGTATTACCCAGTATTGTCTTATTAATGTTTGTTCCAAATTGTAAAGCTCTACGGAATTTGCTGGCACTATATAAATAAATGTTGATGATGATGATGGTTATACCTAATTGTCAGTACTGGTGGGTATGTCACATTTATTCTACTGAGGACAAAATTCTTTATCAGTGGATGGACTCATCGTTGCTGTCACACAAGTGCTGAATTTCTATTTTGCAGCCGGAGAATGGTGGGAACAAAACTGTTTGGGGGGTATTCAATTGTTTGTTTTAACGCGCTAAAACCAAAAAAAACGAGCGCTCTAAAAAAACTTCATATTATACGGTAATTTTGCGCGCGTAAACAGTTAATACGGTACTTACTCGCTGCCAGCGGGCTGAATTTCAGCTCGCTGCTCAGGGAGCTGCGAGATGAAATTTAGCGAGTAATTACCGTATTAACGGTAATATTTTTAGAGCGCTCGTTTTTTTTTGTTTTAGCGCGTTAAAACAAACAATTGAATACCCCCCTTTGAGTCTTGTTTTGTTCCTTTAAACTGCAAATCACCGATTGCATTTCAACCCAACCTGCACGCACAGTAATCCTCTGAGCATAGTGACAGGGAGCTGTGTAAGCTGAGCCGCTGCCAGGACAGGACAGAGACATTCATCAGGTGAGTGCATACTCACTGCTTTTAGTTCAGATTAAAATAGATACAATGTGCTATGGAACGATAATTGTTCATCGCTCCAGAGTGCACACTACTGTGATATCGGGCAAACCAGTCGTTTATTGTCTGCTTGGCCCGATGATCGGCTGAAAACCCTGTATTGTCTACCCAGCATTTCCCAAACAGACTAGTTTTGGTCTGGGAATGAACATGTAATTATCATCAACAGGAAGATCTGGCTTTAGAAGCTACTAACAAAGGAATTCTTAAGCTTGGTGAGTTGAGGAAGGTTTTCTGTCCAACTTACTGAATATCAAGTCTGGTCCTACATTATTTTCCCCAGTTTCATGTGAAAAATCTTGGTATCACATAAATATAAATTCTCACTTAATCTTTCATAGTGTTTGTGACATGTTCATATGGAATTTGGGCTTCCCCTCAGGCACGGGGTAATGGCTGCTCTGCAGGAGGTCATCATCATCATCATCAAATAATTATATAGCACCACTCATTCCGCAACGCTGTAGAGAGAACTCACGCACATCGGTCCATGCCCCATTGGGGCTTACAGTATAAGTTCCCTAGCATACAGATACACAGAGAGATACTAAGGTTAATTTAATAGCAGCCCATTAACCTACCAGTATGTTTTTGGAGTATGGGAGGAAACCGGAGTGCCTGGAAACCCACACAAACATAGGGAGAACATACAGACTCCACACAGATAAGGCCAAGCAGGGTGTCTGATAACATGTAATCCCAGGTAGTCATAGGAAGAGATTTAAGTACATCTCTCAATATATGAGTGATAAGAATGAGGCTGTACTTACTGTTCACCTGCTCTGATTATACTAGGGCAGTGGATTGGATGGAGAGAGTGTTTAGACCACAATGGAGCCACATTTCATTATGCATGAGAGAGCAGCCACTGAGAGGTGTGAATACATGGCTCAGCTGTTTGATTGATGACATTTGATGACACATTTTGTCATCTGATATGAAATTGATCCCTCTGTTATTTTGCATCGCCCTGGTGTGACTTTGTCTATCTATCTGCTAATTCCTCTAAGAAGGACCAATCAGTGATCAGGAGTGGTTCCAACATTTTGGGGGAAATGTATCAAGCTGTGATTTTCTGCCTAGTTTTATATTGATAGCTAGAATCTGATTGGTTGCTGTAGGCAACATGTCCACTTTTCTTAAAAATCAGAGAAGAGTTACCGGGCTGGATATGAAGAAAGATACGTAACAGAGGTCTCTGAAAGCCAATATCATATTTTATATATTACCTGATGGATCGAGTTCTAGGTGTTGTTTTATACCCATGTGTCTTTGCTTTGACACTGTTCAGGACTTAGCTAGTGGCACAATCATTTATATTTGTGTCATATAATGGGGTATTATATGTTGTGTATTTTGGTTTTAATTTGTTTTCACTGAATTTCAGTGAATGATGTTTATACCTAAATTATGCAATTAAATCATTTTAGTGGTAGAAGAAATCAATAGTTATTGTTTTTTTACAGTTTGATGGATAAATCTCCCACATAGATTTTGCTATATTACTTTATTTTCTTTTTATTGTTATAAAATGTAAAATCTTCAGTGTCAGTTATTATACTGTTCTCAGCCAGTTTAACACTGATCATGAGATGTAGGAATTCCAAAGATTTGTATTTCACAGAAGTGGAGAAATTCCTGTTTTCCACGTATAATAACGTTCACGTACTGGCCCACCATGTCATGGCACTGGAAGGTCTCAGAAGCTCCGGTTGGTAAGGATGTAATCTGCGCACACCTGCATAGGAAATGGAAGATAAGTTCACATTGTAAATGATTAGATTCATTGTACGGTCTTTCATGGAGCACAGTTCTATGGGAAGTTACTACTGATGAAGACAATTGTGTTCTCTAAACTAAAATACTAAATCATTTATATACAAAAACACTGATGGTGACTAACAACATGAATTATGACTATCACAGTGCATAGAAATCACTCACAGACCCTTCTCTATTATGTTATTCAAGTTTCACTAAATTCAGCGATAAACATCAAAGAAAATCGAGTTATTAAATTATTTCCAAATGTTACAATTGGATCCAATCTTATAACAAATCCTTAAATAATCTACAAAAAAATCTAAAGAGCAGATTAGCTCCAAGCATGAAACAAAGCGATTCCTGAATGTCTTCATTACAAGATTGTCACTGTTTCCTTAAAGGTGACTCAAAGTCAGGGCCATATTAATGGAATAGAGGCTCCTGGGTTAAGGGGGCCCCAATTCCCCCACGAGGCCCCCCCTGTTAGCAGCCTGGGCCCCCCCCAAGCGCTTACCTTCTCCTGTCACTGCAGTCCTCCCTCCGCGGCGCGCTGTAAGCTGCTTACTGAGGAGATCTCATGACACTCTCTCCAGTAAGGAGATTACTGAGCGCCGGAGGAGGAGGACTGCAGTGACAGAGCTCAGCATTGATCGGGCCGGGGGCGCCCCTGCCCCGATCAATAATTCTGCTGAGCTCTGTCAAGGGCCCCTGGATGCCCGAGGCCCCTGGGCTGTAGCCCAGTTAGACCTCAGGTTAATCCGGCCCAGCTCAAAGTACAAGATTTATACATAATATAATATGACTTATATGTAAAGATGATATAATGTGTATCTATTACAGTACATCATGTCTGTGGAAACCAATATATTAGCAAAACTAAACGTACATCTAAAGTTATAACTTTAAATGGAATTAAAATAAAAACATTATATATTTTTTAAAGAAACAACAATTTACTGATCAACATAAGTGTAATTTTGCAATTGATTATTATTGGATCTTATCTACCAACAATTCTCTGCTGACAAATTGCTGTATTAGTGGGAATTTACTGATATAACCTATGTTACATCTGAGTATAATGTGTCATCACCTTGGATTGTCATTTCCATTATTTTCCAGTGAGCTCCCGATAAGAATTTCTGCTCCATTCAGTCGTTCACCACAGCAGTCACCTCTGTTTCTGATTGTTATATGGTGAATCATGTGGGGCCTCAGTAAATCCACCCTCCACCAGGGAGAGAGCTCAACATGTGTGTGAGAACACGATCCATGATTATATACAGAATCCTGGTTTCCATCGATTGCATTTACAGCCAGACCCAAATATCCAACATCCTTTTCAAAATATACAGATGACTGTGTCGCACGGCCTCCAAGGGCAACATTTCCAACTGCTATGAAATGATAAGAAGGGAGAAAAACACATTGAAGTTTGGTATGTGATGGTGAATTTTATCAAACAATAATAAATTAGTATAAGAATAACATTATAATTATTATTCTTATTATGTACATTGAACCAGGTAATCATGATTACAAAGCATGTAGTATGATTGTATGACACTGAGGTCCTCAGTCACATCTTGGTCTAGGGGTGGAAATCTCTCTAACTTACATGGACATAAATACAATATGTGCATCTATATTTAACATTAATCACATGAGAGGAACAACTGAAATGATGTAAAATGTCCCAACAGAAGTACACTGACATCTATTATTTTACATCAAGAATCAGTGTTATATTATTAATAACAATAGTAATGCTGTTAGGGCATGTAATGTGTCTGAGGAAATGTGTAATATGTCATTGTTGTAAAAGAGAGATGATATTGTGCTGGATGTACAGGATCAGACTGTGTACAGTTATTGTGTAGATGTAACACATGGTGATAAAGGTGATATTGTGCTGGATGTACAGGATCAGACTGTGTACAGTTATTGTGTAGGTGTAACACATGGTGATAAAGGTGATATTGTGCTGGATGTACAGCGATCAGACTGTGTACAGTTATTGTGTAGGTGTAACACATGGTGATAAAGGTAATATTGTGCTGGATGTACAGGATCAGACTGTGTACAGTTATTGTGTAGGTGTAACACATGGTGATAAAGGTGATATTGTGCTGGATGTACAGCATCAGACTGTGTACAGTTATTGTGTAGGTGTAACACATGGTGATAAAGGTAATATTGTGCTGGATGTACAGGATCAGACTGTGTACAGTTATTGTGTAGGTGTAACACATGGTGATAAAGGTAATATTGTGCTGGATGTACAGGATCAGACTGTGTACAGTTATTGTGTAGGTGTAACACATGGTGATAAAGGTGATATTGTGCTGGATGTACAGGATCAGACTGTGTACAGTTATTGTGTAGGTGTAACACATGGTGATAAAGGTGATATTGTGCTGGATGTACAGGATCAGACTGTGTACAGTTATTGTGTAGGTGTAACACATGGTGATAAAGGTGATATTGTGCTGGGTGTACAGGGATCAGACTGTGTACAGTTGTTGTGTAGGTGTAACACATGGTGATAAAGGTGATATTGTGCTGGATGTACAGGGATCAGACTGTGTACAGTTATTGTGTAGGTGTAACACATGGTGATAAAGGTGATATTGTGCTGGATGTACAGGATCAGACTGTGTACAGTTATTGTGTAGGTGTAACACATGGTGATAAAGGTGATATTGTGCTGGATGTACAGGGATCAGACTGTGTACAGTTATTGTGTAGGTGTAACACATGGTGATAAAGGTGATATTGTGCTGGATGTACAGGGATCAGACTGTGTACAGTTATTGTGTAGGTGTAACACATGGTGATAAAGGTGATATTGTGCTGGATGTACAGGGATCAGACTGTGTACAGTTATTGTGTAGGTGTAACACATGGTGATAAAGGTGATATTGTGCTGGATGTACAGGGATCAGACTGTGTACAGTTATTGTGTAGGTGTAACACATGGTGATAAAGGTGATATTGTGCTGGATGTACAGGATCAGACTGTGTACAGTTATTGTGTAGGTGTAACACATGGTGATAAAGGTGATATTGTGCTGGATGTACAGGGATCAGACTGTGTACAGTTATTGTGTAGGTGTAACACATGGTGATAAAGGTGATATTGTGCTGGATGTACAGAGATCAGACTGTGTACAGTTATTGTGTAGGTGTAACACATGGTGATAAAGGTGATATTGTGCTGGATGTACAGGGATCAGACTGTGTACAGTTATTGTGTAGGTGTAACACATGGTGATAAAGGTGATATTGTGCTGGATGTACAGGGATCAGACTGTGTACAGTGATGGTGTATATGTAACACATGGTGATAAAGGTGATATTGTGCTGGATGTACAGGATCAGACTGTGTACAGTTATTGTGTCGGTGTAACACATGGTGATAAAGATGATATTGTGCTGGATGTACAGGATCAGACTGTGTACAGTTATTGTGTAGGTGTAACACATGGTGATAAAGGTGATATTGTGCTGGATGTACAGGATCAGACTGTGTACAGTTATTGTGTAGATGTAACACATGGTGATATTGTGCTGGATGTACAGGGATCAGACTGTGTACAGTTATTGTGTAGGTGTAACACATGGTGATAAAGGTGATATTGTGCTGGATGTACAGGATCAGGCTGTGTACAGTTATTGTGTAGATGTAACACATGGTGATATTGTGCTGGATGTACAGGGATCAGACTGTGTACAGTTATTGTGTAGATGTAACACATGGTGATAAAGGTGATATTGTGCTGGATGTACAGGATCAGGCTGTGTACAGTTATTGTGTAGGTGTAACACATGGTGATTAAGGTGATATTGTGCTGGATGTACAGGATCAGACTGTGTACAGTTATTGTGTAGGTGTAACACATGGTGATAAAGGTGATATTGTGCTGGATGTACAGGATCAGACTGTGTACAGTTATTGTGTAGGTGTAACACATGGTGATAAAGGTGATATTGTGCTGGATGTACAGGGATCAGACTGTGTACAGTTATTGTGTAGGTGTAACACATGGTGATAAAGGTGATATTGTGCTGGATGTACAGGATCAGACTGTGTACAGTTATTGTGTAGGTGTAACACATGGTGATAAAGGTGATATTGTGCTGGATGTACAGGGATCAGACTGTGTACAGTTATTGTGTAGGTGTAACACATGGTGATAAAGGTGATATTGTGCTGGATGTACAGAGATCAGACTGTGTACAGTTATTGTGTAGGTGTAACACATGGTGATAAAGGTGATATTGTGCTGGATGTACAGGGATCAGACTGTGTACAGTTATTGTGTAGGTGTAACACATGGTGATAAAGGTGATATTGTGCTGGATGTACAGGGATCAGACTGTGTACAGTGATGGTGTATATGTAACACATGGTGATAAAGGTGATATTGTGCTGGATGTACAGGATCAGACTGTGTACAGTTATTGTGTAGGTGTAACACATGGTGATAAAGGTGATATTGTGCTGGATGTACAGGATCAGACTGTGTACAGTTATTGTGTAGGTGTAACACATGGTGATAAAGGTGATATTGTGCTGGATGTACAGGATCAGACTGTGTACAGTTATTGTGTCGGTGTAACACATGGTGATAAAGATGATATTGTGCTGGATGTACAGGATCAGACTGTGTACAGTTATTGTGTAGGTGTAACACATGGTGATAAAGGTGATATTGTGCTGGATGTACAGGATCAGACTGTGTACAGTTATTGTGTAGATGTAACACATGGTGATATTGTGCTGGATGTACAGGGATCAGACTGTGTACAGTTATTGTGTAGGTGTAACACATGGTGATAAAGGTGATATTGTGCTGGATGTACAGAGATCAGACTGTGTACAGTTATTGTGTAGGTGTAACACATGGTGATAAAGGTGATATTGTGCTGGATGTACAGTGATCAGACTGTGTACAGTTATTGTGTAGGTGTAACACATGGTGATAAAGGTGATATTGTGCTGGATGTACAGGGATCAGACTGTGTACAGTTATTGTGTAGGTGTAACACATGGTGATAAAGGTGATATTGTGCTGGATGTACAGGATCAGACTGTGTACAGTTATTGTGTAGGTGTAACACATGGTGATAAAGGTGATATTGTGCTGGATGTACAGGATCAGACTGTGTACAGTTATTGTGTCGGTGTAACACATGGTGACAAAGATGATATTGTGCTGGATGTACAGGATCAGGCTGTGTACAGTTATTGTGTAGGTGTAACACATGGTGATAAAGGTGATATTGTGCTGGATGTACAGGATCAGACTGTGTACAGTTATTGTGTAGATGTAACACATGGAGATAAAGGTGATATTGTGCTGGATGTACAGGGATCAGACTGTGTACAGTTATTGTGTAGGTGTAACACATGGTGATAAAGGTGATATTGTGCTGGATGTACAGGATCAGACTGTGTACAGTTATTGTGTAGATGTAACACATGGTGATAAAGGTGATATTGTGCTGGATGTACAGGATCAGACTGTGTACAGTTATTGTGTAGGTGTAACACATGGTGATAAAGGTGATATTGTGCTGGATGTACAGGATCAGACTGTGTACAGTTATTGTGTAGGTGTAACACATGGTGATAAAGGTGATATTGTGCTGGATGTACAGGGATCAGACTGTGTACAGTTATTGTGTAGATGTAACACATGGTGATAAAGGTGATATTGTGCTGGATGTACAGGATCAGACTGTGTACAGTTATTGTGTAGGTGTAACACATGGTGATAAAGGTGATATTGTGCTGGATGTACAGGATCAGACTGTGTACAGTTATTGTGTAGATGTAACACATGGTGATAAAGGTGATATTGTGCTGGATGTACAGGGATCAGACTGTGTACAGTTATTGTGTAGGTGTAACACATGGTGATAAAGGTGATATTGTGCTGGATGTACAGGATCAGACTGTGTACAGTTATTGTGTAGATGTAACACATGGTGATAAAAGTGATATTGTGCTGGATGTACAGGATCAGACTGTGTACAGTTATTGTGTAGGTGTAACACATGGTGATAAAGGTGATATTGTGCTGGATGTACAGGGATCAGACTGTGTACAGTGATGGTGTAGATGTAACACATGATGATAAAGGTGATATTGTGCTTGATGTACAGGATCAGACTGTGTACAGTTACTGTGTAGATGTAACACATGGTGATAAAGGTGATATTGTGCTGGATGTACAGGATCAGACTGTGTACAGTTATTGTGTAGATGTAACACATGGTGATAAAGTTTATATCAGAGGTGTCCGACCTTTTAGCTTCCCTGGGCCACATTGGAAGACGACGAGTTGGTTTAGGCCGCACATAAAATACACTAACACTAACGATAGCTGATCATACAAAAAAAACATAGAAAACATAGTTAACATATTAAACTTACTTGGAAATGAAGTTAGTAAGAGTTAGGAAACCTGTTACAGAATCATGATTAAAGCAGTAGTCCCATTTCCAGCTACAATTTAACTTACCTGCATCTGCCCCTTAGTGGGGTTGGGGTAATTAGATGCCAAAAACTTTTTTTTCCCTCTTTCTGCACCCATGAATAATTTTTTTTATTGACCAGTTGGAAATGGTCACCGATATAGGAGCATCAGGAGGACTAATAGAAATCTACAGAGATTTACAGATAGGGTGGCGGGAAAAATGGCTCATGGAGCAGCCTCCGATTAGGGTAACAGTGGGTGATATTTTCACCCTACTCAGCACTGCACATTTAAAATTAGGGATGTGCACCGGCGACTTTTGAGGTCTCGTGTTTTGTGTTTTGGATCCGGATTTTCGTTATTTTTGAGGTTCGGATTTGTCTCGCAAAACACTTGACGAAAGGTCTCGGTTCGGATTTAAGGTTTTGGATTCGGATTTTTTTTGAAAAAAACATAAAAAGTTTAAAAATCAAGTTTTTGGGCTTATTTTCACTCCTAGGCTATTATTAACCTCAATAACATTCAATAACAAGCATTTCCACTAATTTACAGTGTATTCTGAACACCTCACAATATAGTTATTAGTCCAAAACGTTGCAACAAGGTATCTTTCTGGACTGCGTAGAGGAGTGGGTCACCACAATATATATTAAAAACCCTGAACTTTTATGATTCGCACCAATAAATGTACCTGGACTGCGTAGAGGAGTGGGTCACCACAATATATATTAAAAACCCTGAACTTTTATGAATCGCACCAATAATTGTACCTGGACTGCGTAGAGGAGTGGGTCACCACAATATATATTAAAAACCCTGAACTTTTATGATTCGCACCAATAAATGTACCTGGACTGCGTAGAGGAGTGGGTCACCACAATATCTTAAAAACCCCGAACTTTTATGAATCGCACCAATAAATGTACCTGGACTGCGTAGAGGAGTGGGTCACCACAATATATTAAAAACCATGAACTTTTATGATTCGCACCAATAAATGTACCTGGACTGCGTAGAGGAGTGGGTCACCACAATATCTTAAAAACCCCGAACTTTTATGAATCGCACCAATAAATGTACCTGGACTGCGTAGAGGAGTGGGTCACCACAATATCTTAAAAACCCCAAACTTTTATGAATCGCACCAATAAATGTACCTGGACTGCGTAGAGGAGTGGGTCACCACAATATCTTAAAAACCCCAAACTTTTATGAATCGCACCAATAAATGTACCTGGACTGCGTAGAGGAGTGGGTCACCACAATATATTAAAAACCCTGAACTTTTATGATTCGCACCAATAATTGTACCTGGACTGCGTAGAGGAGTGGGTCACCACAATATATTAAAAACCCTGAACTTTTATGATTCGCACCAATAAATGTACCTGGACTGCGTAGAGGAGTGGGCACTGGGCACCACAATAAAATATATAAAAAACCTTCAACAGATCTGCATTACACTACACATACGGCTGCTCCTCCATCCTCTCCATCATATACATGTTGGAGTTTTAGCGTGTGACAACCTCTTGTTTTTGATAATGTCAGTGCATTTTGAATATTTTTCAATTTGCCCCACACCACTGAATGTACTTTATCTATGATACGCAATACGCATCTATCTATCTTGACTGCGTAGTGTGGTGGCCCCGGTACCCAATTTGATACCGGGGCCACAATACCTCCTCCAAACATGGTACAGACAATTCGTCATTGAGATCCCAGACAGACAGGGTCAAAGTGTTATTGTTTGACTTTGTAAACCCAAAAAACTGTCCCTGTTGCACATAGTCGTGCAATGAAGACTGACTTTTTCATTTAAAGGCACGATCTTTCAAGTGTAGTGTTTGTAAGTCTAAGTCATATTATACTTTTGGTAAAATTGGTTTATTTTGTTCCTCTTTATGTAATTAGTAATAGAATTAAAGTATGAAATAGAATTAAAGTATGAAATAGAATTAAAGTATGAAATAGAATTAGAGTATGAAATAGAATTAAAGTATGAAATAGAATTAAAGTATGAAATAGAGTGGTATAGAGTTGTAGTGTGGTATAGATAGAGTGGTCCACACAATATAATAATAATAAAACCCTCAACTGGTCTGAATTCCACCAAACAAGTATCTGGACTGCGTAGTGTGGTGGCCCCGGTACACAATTTGGTACCGAGGCCACAATATAATTAAAAAATTGGGCATCAACTGTCACCGTTGTTTAATATCTGATACACCTAAATATGGACTGCACAGTGGAGTGGCCCCGGTAGTAAATTTGGTGCCGGGGCCACAATACCTCCATCAACCCTCTAAATCCCACTCCACTGATGGCGGACACCGGGCGCACGTCTAACACCAACATTGCAGTTACAGCCGCAGTTATACGCTTTGCAATAGGGTGACTACTATCGTATTTTGTGGTCATGGCAAACGTCTGTTGGATGGTCAATTGTTTTGTGAAAGACTTAGCGGTCTTACGACTTCCCCTCTGGGAAGATGACCGACTAACAGCAGCAACAGCAGCAGTGGCAGTAGTAGGCGTACCGCTGCAGGATTCCTCGGATGAATCCCGTATTGAGGAGGACTCAGTCTGGCTGCTGACTTGGGCTGCAGGACTGAATCTGATGGAGATTGTGGAGGAAGTTGACGAGGAGGGTGTTGCTGGTGTGTATCCAACTGGACCACGGGATTTAGGTGTCCCTGTACCGATGAGGGTCCTAGCCCCAGTTCCTGAACTAACCACTGAACTATGAAGGTTATTCAGGTGACGTATAAGGGAGGATGTTCCTAGGTGGGCAAGATCCTTACCCCTGCTTATTTGAGCTTTACATAAGCTACATATGGCCATACATTGGTTGTCTGGATTTGGATAAAAATAACTCCAGACCGAAGAGGTGCATTTTTTGGTCTTCTGACCAGGCATGACGATGGGCTTTTTCATCCCATGGACATTAGCTGTTTCCCCCCCTGGTGCCTCATTTACAATAACCACATCACCATCCTCATCATCAAGTTCCTCCACAGCGCCAGCTACATCATCAATAGCCTCCTCCCGAGCCACCTCTTCCCGTACAGTGATGGGAAGGTCAGGCTTGACAACCACCAACACCCTTGGACTCGCCTTGTGGATTAGTGATAATTTCTCTTTAGAAGGCAGAGTTGTTTGCTGTTTTGTTGCTGACAGCATAACTCTCTTCAATTTTTTGTAGGGGGGGGAGGAGGAGGAGGGCTAAGATCCGTGGGTGAAGTTGAACCACTAGTCATGAACGCGGGCCAGGGCCTAAGCCGTTCCTTGCCACTCCGTGTCGTAAATGGCATATTGGCAACTTTACGTTTCTCCTCAGATGATTTAAAGTTTCTCTTTTTGCTACTTTTTCTTAACTTGGGCTTTTTGGATTTTACATGCCTGGTACTACGAGATTGGGCATCAGGCTTGGAAGACGACGTTGATGGCATTTCATCGTCTATGTCATGACTAGTGGCAGCAGCTTCAGCATTAGGAGGAAGTGGGTCTTGATCTTTCCCTACTTTATCCTCCAAATTTTTGGTCTCCATTATATGTAGCACAAGATACTGCAGAATGTGTGAACTTGGTAATATTGCAGTACCAATGGACTTATACTGCTGGATTGGTTTTGCAAATTTGGTTATAATTATTATATATATTTTTTTTTTTTTAAATTTTTTATTTTTTTTTACTTTTTTTTTATTTTTTAAAAACTTGGGAATAGTGGGGAAATAACTATGCCCTTAGAAGCACAGAGCACAGGACACAGCACCACTGGACTGAACAGGACACGGCACAGGACCCAGCAGCACTACGGAACTCAGCAGGACAGAGCACAGGACACAGCACCACTGGACTGATACTGCAGAATGTGTAAACTTTGTAATATTGCAGTACCACTGGACTTTTACTGCTGAATGTGTGAACTTGGTAATATTGCAGTACCAATGGGCTTATACTGCAGGATTGGTTGTGCAAATTTTGTGGTAATTAAAAAAAATTAAAGTAGTTTTTGGTATTTTTTTAAAAAACTTTTTTTTATTTTTTTAAACTCAGGGGAATATTGGGGAAATAACTATGCCCTTAGAAGCACAGAGCACAGGACACAGCACCACTGGACTGAACAGGACACAGCACAGGACCCAGCAGCACCACTGACCTCAGAAGGACAGAGCACAGCACACAGCACCACTGGACTGATACTGCAGAACACAGCACAGCACAGCACAGCACAGCACAGCACAGCACAGCACAGCACAGAACTAAACAGCACAGAACTAAACAGCACAGAACTAAACAGCACAGAACTAAACAGCACAGAACTAAACAGCACAGAACTAAACAGCACAGAACTAAACAGCACAGAGGACCACCTAACACACCCTCCCTCTACCCTGATCAATGCCCGAGTGAAGATGGCGGCGACTAGCGGGGAATTTATAGGATCCGAGTATCGCGAGATCCGACAACGGGAGTATGAGTCAGAGCCTCAGTTTCACTTTTGAATTTGGCGCCAATACCCGGATCTGTCTCGGATCCGACTCGGATCCGCAACGTTCGGGTGGGCTCGGATTTCAAAAATCCGAGTGCGCTCATCCCTATTTAAAATGGTTTAAAATATTAGAAATACAATCATCTCTTAATATGTATATTAGATACATACAGAGAACACTAGAAGCTAGTTCATAACTGCATGGTGCAGAAAGTCCAAATTCAGAGCAACAACAATAAGATACTGGATAATCTTTCACTGCTGCTGATAGTTCGCGCGAGTGACTCCTCTGTGCTGCGCTACGCAATGGATGTCGGGTGTGATGACGTCACCCCGACATTCACTGCGAGCACCACACGGAGGAGGAGACCAGGGAGGGAGCCGGAGCGCCAGCTGACGTGACCGCAAGGTAAGTATTTTCTTTTTTTTTTTTTTTGCAGGATAATTTTTCATTAACAGCGCTGCCCCCCTGCCACAACCGCTGGGCCACATTTACAGGCGGGCTGGACAACCCTGGCTTAGATGGTCCAGACTAGTGATGATCAAATTACTCACAAAAGTTAAAGCTTTCAATGTCGATGATCTCAAAACTTTCTGATATTCAACAATGGTTTTGGTTTTGGGGATCTCTAAATAACCATAAGGTTCCTCATCCCATCAGTGTCCTGAACTAATGTTTAAACTGTAATGGTTCTGAATAAATAACTACAAATACAGCGCTGCGGAATTGGTGGTGAGATAAATAAATTATGATGAAATTTAACTAGTCCTATAAAGCTGCAAATATGTGTTTGTGAGTTAATTCATATATATATATTTTATATATATATATATATATATATATATATATATATGATGAAGTATGTTTGTTTGTTTATTTGTTTGTTTGTAGGTAAATATATTTGACACCCCTGGCACCAATTGTGATGAAACCAGCGCAAGGTGGTCCAGTTGGATCCTGGCCAGGTTTTAAAAGGGTTAGGGTCCTGGTCAGACCTCCCGTTGGTGTACGCTAGCCAGAACTTTGACCCGGGGAGCCTGGTCTGGGCCTTCCATTGGATGGATTTGGAAAACATCTATATATATATATATATATATATATATATATATATATAAAAGAAGAGGTTTGTATGTTCGTGTGTTTGTTTGTTTGTTTGTTTGTTGGCGAATATCTTTGAATATTTGACACCCCTGCGCCGTTTGGATTCAAACCAACACGAGGAGGTCCAGTTGGATCCTGGCCAAGTTTTAAGGTGGTTAGGCACCCTGTCAAACCTCCTGTTGGTGTACACTGGCCAGAACTACCACGCGGGGAGCCTGTTCTAGGCTTTCCAATGGATGGATTTGGGTAAAATTAAATCTGAAAACAAAAACGACACTGGGAAGCCCCCAAATGGAGATGTTGGATTTTTGCTAAGCCACTAATTATCTTTAAAATGTTGACAGTAACATCCAACTCATTGACATCTTAATAACTTGAAGATTAAAACACGAGCAATGCCGGGTACTTCAGCCAGTAGCATATATATATATATATATATATATATATATATTTATGACTTCTTTTATGATATATTATGAATAGGGAGTTCCAGACGCATAGTTACAGATGAGTGCCCATTACTAATTTACGGCACAGGTCGTAAAAACTAAAGCCCTTGAAATCTCTATGGTTATATCAATAATTTATAAAACCAGACTACTCACATTCTTCGTAATTCTGTGATATCTCTGGTCATCTCAAGTGAGTGACATGGTTCTGTGCAGCTGGGATTAGTTTGAGGGGAAATAAGGACTGAGAAAAATAATCATGTCTGGTAAGCAAATGAAGGGAAAATGATGAACCATTGTGTGCATGTAGTATCTTCTTTGTAGGACATCCAAGTAAGAAGTTAGACCAGTGAAAAGAAAATCTGACTTGAACGGTGTTTAAACAGCTCACAGACAACTCATTTGCATTTACACAGACTTTCTAGTTGTGACATCACAGTGGAAGGGGGGCTGGTGGCACCTGAAGAATCGTTAAAATGTCCTGTAAATCTAACAGGTTGGTTCACTTTTGGGAGTAAATCTCTTATTGTGTTCCATTGAATTTCTCCTCTCCCAGTAAGCAGAAAACTGATCATTGAGAGCACCATTTTCTGCTGTACATTCCTTTATATGTTATAATAAACTATTGTATTATATCTATGTAGTTATTTTATTAATTCTTTTTTAACTTCATCATTGTGGATTTATTTTTAATATTAAATTACAACTAATAAGATCAGGATTCTGGGCCTAAATCATCAAGACAGGTGTCAGCCGATTATGAGCATATTGTACACAAAATCAATCTTCACATGCCCAGAACTGGGGCATAGGCCAGTAACTGCAGCCCTGTCCATTCAGCCTTCATACACAAGGACACTTGCGACAGTTTACAATTTTGGGGAGTAAACAGGGTGGGGTAGGTAAAACGGGTAAAACAATTAAGATGACATGACATACATAACAAGCAAAACAGTTTAAAATAAAGGGATTCAATTCATAGTATAACGTACAGACAAGTGGTATATTCAGGGAAATTGACATGAAGATGGACAGCTTATCAATAATGATTGATTTCCCAAAAGACTGACAAATTTCCCCTTCACAACACAGGTTTTTAAGTCAAATTAAATGGGACGACCTTGACAGGGGCAGTGTTGATGCTAATAGGGGGGGGGCAGGAATGTGTCCTGGGTGTCGCTATAGTTTGCTCAAAAATATTCCAAAAGTTTTGACCTTTGAAAAACTCTTAACAAATATATCCCAGCAGTGTCGGACTGGGGCATGAAGGGCCCACCGGGGGACTGCAACACTAGGGCCCACCAGAGGGAGTGTGGTCAGTCAAAGAGGCGGGACCAGACACTAGAGGGGGAGTGGTCAGTCCATGAAGGACAGCTAGCACCTTAGTGTAGTATATAAAGAATGCAGTGTGTATAAAGTAGAGATGGGCGGGTCCGGTTCTCCGAGAATCGAACCCACCCGAACTTTGGGTATCCGAGTACCGAGCTGAGCAGCTCGGTACTCTCCCGCCCATTCCGAATCCAAATCGAGGCCGAACGTCATTGTGACGTCGTCGGATCTCGGGGCTCGGTTCTCGCGATACTTCAACTTTATAAATACACGCCTCCACAGCAATCCATCGCCATTTGACAGAGGGAGAGAGCAGGGTGTAGTCATAGGCTAATTAGAGCAGGGACAGAGAATACAATATTGTTCTTGCAATTGCTCTAACCAAAATCGCTAGTGCAGAGAGGAGGATAGAGGTTTATTATTTTTTCTTCATATTTGGCACTCCCCAGCGCTTTTGGGGTGTCCCCCATAATTGTGCATAAATATTTCTGGCTGTCAAAAGTCATATCTGTCAGCAGTATCTACTAAATAATTTTTAGCACTCCTCAGTGCTTTTGGGGTGTCCTCCCTAATTGTGCATTAATATTTCTGGCTGTCAAAAGTCATATCTGTCAGCAGTATCTACTAAATAATTTTTAGCACTCCTCAGTGCTTTTGGGGTGTCCTCCCTAATTGTGCATTAATATTTCTGGCTGTCAAAGTCATATCTGTCAGCAGTATCTACTAAATAATTTGTAGCACTCCTCAGTGCTTTTGGGGTGTCCTCCCTAATTGTGCATTAATATTTCTGGCTGTCAAAAGTCATATCTGTCAGCAGTATCTACTAAATAATTTTTAGCACTCCTCAGTGCTTTTGGGGTGTCCTCCCTAATTGTGCATTAATATTTCTGGCTGTCAAAAGTCATATCTGTCAGCAGTATCTACTAAATAATTTTTAGCACTCCTCAGTGCTTTTGGGGTGTCCTCCCTAATTGTGCATTAATATTTCTGGCTGTCAAAAGTCATATCTGTCAGCAGTATCTACCAAATAATTTTTAGCACTCCCCAGTGGTTTGCGCTCAGAATGGATTCAAAGCAGTCCACATATGATCTGAATGAGCAACCAGGTTCTGTCACCAGTCCTGATGTTAGTGTTCCAAGTACGTCATCTGGCCAAGGTGATGTCAAACAACAGAGTGTTTTCAAATTAGTGCAAAAAACAAAAAACAAAAATTTTTTTACTGTATTGAAGCGAAAAAGAAGTGTAACTGAGCAAAAGTTAAGTGACGATAAAAAAAAAATTGCAAGCATGCCATTCTACACACGCAGTGGCAAAGAGAGAATGAGGCCTTCACCTTTGGCTATTAGTGGCAGATCCCAAAAATTTACCCAGCCTACAATTGGTGCACAACTACTGTTACGCGTCAAAGCCGAGCTGCAAGATAACAGTGAGGCATTACAGGAGAATATTTGCTCTGATTCACAAATGACAACAATCCCTGTGGAGAGTCCATCCAACAGTGGGATGTCTAATCGTGAGCATTCTGCTGATGTGTGCCTTAATAGCCCGAGTGTAGCCGGTGATACCCAAATTGAGGATGCCACTTTGGAATTAGAAGAGGATGAGGGGGAGATTTGTGTAGGCGACGAGGGCGCTAATGATGATGATAATGATTATGATGCAGACAGATACCAAATTGCCTTTCTCAATTTCTATTTATATTCTAGATTATATAACGGCTGAATAGGTTTCTATTTTACTCCTAGTGGAGAGAGGATCTGATGCAGACAGATACCAAACTGCCTTTGTCCATTTCAATTTATATTGTACAGTATATAACGGCTGAATTTATTAGTATTTTATACAAGTGGAGGGGGGCCTAGAGAGACAGAAACCAAACTGGTTTTCTCCGTGTCAATTAATATTGTACAGTCTATAATGGCTGAATTTTTTGGTATTTTATACAAGTGGAGGGGGGCCTTGAGAGACAGAAACCAAACTGGCTTTTTCCATTTCTTTACATATTTAACTATAAGTGTAGGGTGTAATATACATTCAAAGACGATGGCTGCATTGCCAATATGCATAGATGGAGAGGAAGACAATCTGTTTTGTGTGTAGAATAAATGAAGGCCTACCAACGAAGAATTAAACTGTTTTTTTGGATGATTTATTACCTCAACAATTAGATTACTTGTCTCTAAAACAGTTGGAGCACTAAATTGGGTTAATTTAGGCCCAAAACCATGGATTTTCACAAAAAAAAGCAAAACAAAACCAAACAAAACCAAAACCAAAACACGCAATGGCGGTTTTGCAAAACCAAAACCAAAACCAAAACACGACGGTAATCCAGATCCAAAACCGAATCCAAAACCAAAACACGGGGGTCAGTGACCATCTCTAGTATAAAGTATACACAGTGTTGACCTGCCCCTTAGATTGGGCAGAACAGTCACCAAAACTTAGAATTGTCCCACTGGATCAGGGTTGGCTTACCTGTGACACTATTGAAAAAGACAGGAAGGACATGAAAAAAGGGGTATTCAGAAACTATAGATGATTAATTGGATAATTGAATAAAACATAACTTTTATTGTTATATGTAAAACATATGTACTCCTCTTAATTCCGAAAGGCTTGCGAAATAATAAAATCCAAAAACATATAAAGTGAATTAAAATTGCAGTTCAACTGCAATAGCTCTGTGATCCTATCCAAAATCTATTATACTTTATATAGGACAGTGGATATTCATTGTATAGTATATTATGATAACCCGTCCACTAAATGATTTTACATATCAAAATAAGGAGCTACCCATCCTCCATATCAGATGTATTATAATATGCAATCTAGTCTATAGTGAGGAGATATATATCCACTATTATTTCAAGGAAATGAATCCCTTGCTTTTTAACCTATTAGTACAATATGACTCTTGGTCCAATCGGCATTGTTTATATGCCTGTCTGATTTTATTTAAACATATAAAGCACGGAGAGGCTAATTGTATATTTCTCCTTTTATGGCTTATTAATTTGATATCCTTGGTGGTTTTAGATAATACTAATAATCCGCTTATCAGTTATTTATTCAGACATCCACAGCATATAGAGATTAACTCTCAGTAGTAATTCGTTTTGTAATGTGATATAGAGGTGTCTCCGTTTGCAGTCTGTTAGTTTAGTATAATTACCAGTCTAAGTAACGCTGGCACTCTGCTTGTCAGCTATTGTTATAGGCACAGAGGGGTTAATTCTTAATGGTGGCCAACTTGAGAATGCAATACTGTATTACATCTATAGCCTATTAGCTCAGTGTGATATGCAGTCTAAAAGACACTGAGGATCTGCCTGTCAGCTATCATTGTAGGCTGCTGATTTATGTGAGGCACAGAGGGGGGGATTAACTCCCACTGATAATTAACACTAAAAACCAAGCTAAGAATTCTTCCCTATGGAACCTCTTAAGTCAACATAATTAGCAGACTAGATAAGGTTAGCGATCTGCTTGTTGGCTGCTATTGAAACATATAAGGATGGTAGTGTATTGGTGGAATAGGCATCTAACAGAGGTGGTAGTGGCTAATATACACAATAGAATAATAGAAACATGTTTGGTTATTAGGGATTGAGAAAAAAAGTGGAAGCTAAATGGACCAAGTGGTTCTTATCTGCTTCAAAATTCTAGGTTTATAAATGTGAGATTTTAATTTTTCACTTTACAAAAAGCTATGAAATTCCATAGACATAAAACCTTACGGTTTAACATGTCCCATTAAGGTTTCTTACACTTATACACAATTTAAAATTTTAAAACACTACTAAAACTTTTCCACTCAGACTCCAAAAAGCAATTAAATTGTGACAATTGAGGCTTCTGCCTTAATGGATGTGTTCCTTGCACAATACAGACATGGTATGTCATCACATCCTGCGGTTAGCTGCAGATTCAGCACTATCATGTAGTCAGATTGCTGTCACTCACACAATACAGACATAGTATGTCATCACATCCTGTGGTTAGCTGCAGATTCAGCACTATCATGTAGTCAGATTGCTGTCACTCACACAATACAGACATGGTATGTCATCACATCCTGCGGTTAGCTGCAGATTCCGCACTATCATGGAGTGAGATTGCTGTCACTGACATAATGGTGGAGCTGCTAATTCACAGATTTGTGTGATCACAGGAATACACACATACAGTACTATTACATTTACTTAGTTTACCTTAATCATAGTTTAGGGCCTCAGTGTCTTAGAACGAGACAGTAGAGCAATTTAATAAAAAAATAAAAATAAATCAAACTACAAAATAAAAATATATTTCAAATACATTTAATTGGTGTTGAAGCCTCTGCTTAGTTTGGTTTTCAGTGAGCAATGTTTGTAATTACATTTCCTTATAAGGCCTAAGCTGACTTTTACCAACAATGCAAGGATACATAAAATCCAACAAGACTTTACCAGGAAATATTTTGCCCAGTAGTGTAAACCGAACCCACAGAGAACGCTAGAACAAAGCTGCAAGAGGTATATAAATAAAATTAGAATAAGTTCCTAAAGCAAAAGTAAAATAAAATCTAGCTAAGCATAATGTAACCAGTCTGGACAAAATACACAGCATGGGGGCTTAGTGGTTAGCACTTCTGCCTCACAGCACTGGGATCATGAGTTCAATTCCTGACCATAGACGTATCTGTGTGGAGTTTGTATGTTCTCCCTGTGTTTGCGTGGGTTTCCTTCCACAAGGGGATTTAGACTATAAGCTCCATTGGAACAGGGAATGATGTGAGTGCATTCTCTGTACAGCGCTGCAGTATTATTATTTATCATTAATATTTCATAAATAAATGATGATGACAGGGACATAGTGTTTCTGACATGAATTTAGTGTGGTTTCATTTTTTTGTAGATTAATGAAAGATGTGCACTCATCCTCCTTATATGTGTGTTACCCCGGTATTGAACAACACTTACCAATAGGATCTCTGCATTGCATGTGAGAGGCGTAGTTACAGCACTTTTGATTCCCCTTACAATCCCAGTCACCTCTACATGCCAGATTAGGGTCTCCTTTACATTCTTTTAGCGTCTGGGTATTCGGACACTGGCCTGGCTTTGTCCCTAGACAGACAGATAGAAAGATTTCTCATTACATATTGGTTATATTTCGAGGGTAATTCTGATTTATAGAGAGAAGGAAATGTATAAAGCAGTAATAATTTTTTAGTTTTATAGAACCTTAAACATTTCAGTAATGTTTAATCTCAATGTGTTTATACACCAATCAGCCACAACAAGAAGTGAAGTGAACAAGAATGATTATCTCGCTACAATGGTACCTGTCCAGCTTTGAGATATATTAGATAGAATATTAATGGCCAGTCTTTGAAGTTGATGTGACAGAAGCAAGAAAAATGGGCAAGCGTAAGGATCTGAATGACTTTAGCAAGGACCAAATTGTTATGGCTAGACGACTGGGTCACAGCATCTCCAAAATGACAGGCCTTTTGGAGTGTTCCCAGTATACAATGGTTAGTATCTACCAAAAGCGGTCCAAGGAAGGGCAACTGGTGAACTGGCAACAGGGACATGGGTGCCCAAGATTCATTGATGCATATGGGGAGCGAAGGCCAGCTTGTCTTGTCCAGTTCCACAGAAGAGCTACTATTGTACAAATTGCTGAAAAAGTTAAGGCTGGGTATGATAGAAAGGTGTCAGAACACACAGAGCGCGTATGGCGCTGCGTAGACACAGACTGGTCAGATAGCCCATGCTGACTCCTGTCCACCGCCGAAAGCACCAACAATGGACACATGAACACCCATTCTGGACCATGGAGAAATGGAAGAAGGATGCCTGTTCTGATGTATCACGTCATCTTTTACATCTGTGGACAGAGTCTGCATAGTTTACCTGGGGAAGAGATGGCACCAGGATGTACTATGGGAAGAAGGCAAGCCAGCTGAGGCAGTGTGATGCTCTGGCCAATGTTCTGCTGGGAATCATTGGGTCCTGACATTCATATGGATGTTACCTTGACACCTATCACCTATCTAAACATTGTTGCAGACCAGGTACACCCCTTCATGGCAACAGTATTCCCTGGTGGCAGTGGCCTCTTTCAGCAGGAATATGTGCACGAGAAAAATAAAAAAAATTGTTCAGGAATCGTCTGAGGAACACGACAAACAGTTCAAGGTGTTTATTTAGCCTTCAAATTTCCCAGATCTCAATCTGATCGAGCATATGTGGGATGTTCTGGAAAAATAAGTCTGAGCCATGGAGGCCCCACCTCGCAACTTACAGGACTTTAAGGATCTGCTGCTAACGTCTTGGTGCCAGATACCGCAGGACACCTTTAGAGGTCTTGTGGATTTCATGCCTCTATGGGTCAAAGTTCTTTTAGCGGCACAAGGGGGACCTACATAATAGTAGGCAGGTGGTTTTAATGTTGTCACTGATTGGTATATATTAAAGTAATGATTAGAAGAATAAAACTTAGGTGAAACAGTCTGTGGAAAAAGAACCATCACAAATGTTTTTACAAAATAATAATAGAGATTAATTTATGAATAGTGATTTTAATCAATAAAGGACTGTTAGGGAATCTCCATTTCCTGTTTTCTATCAAAGTTATCATAACATATAATTCCATGGTAGTGTAGCCAGCAATTTGTGTTACAGCATCATATAAAATGCAGATGCTTTGAAAAAGTTTGGTTCCCAATGAAATGCGTCAGCTTGCTAGTGAAGTGTAAAGCTCATCAAGTAGCTTGGGAAGATCTGATCTGTCTTAATTTATATTTTGGGACCAAGACCTAAATGGATGTATAAAGTGCAAACAGGAATCTGTCTATTTGTCCAAAGTGGAGAAGCTATTCATACACTGATCATTGGGGTTTAATATCACAAATTAGGAGGACTTTCTATTCTACTGTACACTGGAGCTATTATTATACACAGTGGGACTATTAGGCCGGACAGGGTGATATTGTTCACTAGAGCTATTAGACTGTACAGTGGGACTATTAGTGTGGACAGTGGGATATTATATTATATGTTGGAACTATTAGATTGCACAGCAGGACTATAAGGCTGGATGTTGGGACATTATATTGTACACTAGAGCTATTAGACTGCACAGTAGGACTATTACACTGGACAATGAGAACATTTTTCTGCGAATTGTGTTGATTGTATTAGATTTTAAATTATAATTTTATAAAAATAATTTTACCTATTTAATTTATCTATTAATGTATATTATTTTATGTAATCTATTCATTTATATTATTTTAAAATGAGACATTTATGGTTCTATTTCCAAATTAAAATGAAAGTTATGTTCTCACAATATAACATGTGTACTCTTCATGTTATCACTTCCATGTGCTGTTATATTTACTCCAGAGGAGAGAGGAGGGAAATATGAAAAACTGATCACGGTAATATTTCCTTTATTCTGCATTTCACACGTTCTGACACTTTTCCCACATAAGGGTCTTGGAGCCTGATTCATTGTGATTTCACTGCTTTTTTGATTTCAAGTGCTGTTTTTGTTTAAAGTGTGGAGTTGGTTCCTGTAAGGATTGCTGTGCTGTGCTGAGAGAGTGACATAGTTTGGGAAATTATTCTGTGTGTTTATTGAATGGGATTCGTTTTTCTGTGTGTTTATTAAGTGTTTTTTCTTCTTTTTTTTTCCTTCTCTCTGTTAGAGCTAGTGTGTGGGGTTTAATTGCATAGTTGATACAGCTGGTTAGTGCAAGCTCTATTTAACAGGAGGTAGCAAGCGATTTCATTGAGCTTGTGATTTCACTGCTTTTTTGATTTCAAGTGCTGTTTTTGTTTAAAGTGTGGAGTTGGTTCCTGTAAGGAGTTGAATCCAGGAAGGGGTTTAATCTGGTAAGTGGCTAGGAAAGGCTAGTACTAAAGTTCACTGTAGGCTATAAGAAGTTAAGTTAGCCATAATAAGATGAGTAGTAGCAGGCTTGATGATCTCACTCAATGCATATCTTGTCATATGTATGCACACTTGGAGCAAGTGTTCCAAGGTTTATACCTCTGTGAGAAATGTGAGCAATTGGTCTCTTTGGAAGCCCAGGTAACTGATCTAAAGCAGACCATTGCAACATTGAGAGACATTGCCAACCTGGAGCAGAGTTTACAGCTCACCGTTGATGCGTTATCTGAGCAGGGTGGAGCAGAGACAGTGGAGGATGCACAGGTAGGCAGCTGGGTAACAGTTACTAGGGGTAGCAGAGGGAGGAAGAGGCAGGCCAGTTCTGAGCTAGGCAATCCAAGCAGATTTGCCAGATTGGATGAAGATACTGTGGAAGGCAGTTCAGAATTGGTAGAATTGGATGACACTGCTTCCTCTAGCAACCAGGGGAATGGTCTCTCCAGCACAGAGGGGACCAAAGTTACTCAGGGACCCAGGCAGATTGTAGTGGTAGGGGATTCAATTATTAGGAAGGTAGATAGGGCAATCTGTTACCGGGACCGTGCATGCCGAACAGTGTGTTGTCTCCCGGGTGCTCGGGCTCGGCATATTGCGGATCGGGTGGACAGATTGTTGGGAGGGGCTGGGAATGACCCAGTGGTTTTGGTGCATGTTGGCACCAATGACCGAGTTAGAGGAAGAAGGGGTGTCCTAAAGAATGATTTCAGGGACATAGGTCGCAAACTTAAGGCAAGGACATCCAAGGTAGTATTTTCGGAAATACTACCTGTGCCACGCGCTAGTCCAGGGAGGCAGCGGGAGATTAGGGAGGTTAATGCGTGGCTAAAAGATTGGTGTAGGAAGGAGGGTTTTGGATTCTTAGAGCACTGGGCTGATTTCTCGGTCAGTTGCCATCTTTATTGTCGTGATGGATTGCACCTGAATGAGGAGGGGGCTGCAGTGCTAGGGGAGAGGATGGTTAGAAGGTTGGAGGAGATTTTAAACTAGGCTCCGGGGGGAGGGGCAAGCAAGTATTTATGGGATAGACATTGAGAGTAGTAAGGAGGAATTTAACAAGAGTAAAGGGGGTGGAGAGGGGGGAAAGGGAAGCATAGCCGATAAGGAGCGGCCCTTTTTAAAGCAAAAAGAAATACCTAAGGGAGGCAATAGACTTAAGTGTATGCTTGCAAATGCAAGAAGCCTGACAGGTAAAATGGGGGAGTTAGAACTAGTAGCAATGAATGAGCAGTATGATATTATAGGTATTACTGAGACCTGGTGGGATGATACACATGACTGGGCAGTCAACTTGGAAGGCTATTCTCTCTTCAGGAGGGATAGGGTAAATAAAAGCGGAGGAGGAGTATGTCTTTATATTAAGCCAGAATTAAAACCAAGTATTCAGGAAGTTATATACGAGAATATTGGTGATAATATAGAGGCATTGTGGGTGGAAATATCCAGCGGAGGAAAAAGTTCAGAGAAGTTTCTGATAGGGATATGCTATAAACCGCCAGATATTAGTACAATTGAGGAAGCCCAACTTCTACAGCAAATTGAAAAGGCTACACAACTAGGTCAAATTTTAATTATGGGGGATTTTAATTATCCGGACATTGATTGGAGTACTGAGACCTGCGGTACAGCTAGGGGAAATAGGTTTCTGAGCACGCTAAAAGACCATTACATGTCCCAATTAGTTGAGGAACCAACTAGGAACCGGACTATACTGGACCTAGTAATAACAAACAATGTAGACGTAATATCAAATATTCAAGTAAAGGAGCACTTGGGAAACAGTGATCATAATATGGTCTCATTTGAATTTAGTTTCCAGAAACAACAGTATAAGGGATCAACTAGGACTTTAAACTTTAAAAAGGCAAATTTTAATATGCTAAAGGAGTCTATAAAGAGCATAGACTGGTACAAAGCCTTTGAAGGAAAAAATACAGAAGAAATGTGGGCTGTCTTTAAAATGTTGTTGGAAACATACACGTATAAGTTCATTCCTATGGGAAATAAATGTAAAAGAATTAAGTCTAAACCAATGTGGCTAAATAAAAAGGTAAGGGAAGAAATGCAAAGGAAGAAGCGTGCATTTAAATTGTTTAAGTCTGAAGGGTCAGAGGAGTCCTTCCATAGGTACAAGGAATGTAATAAAACATGCAAAAAGGAAATTAGATTGGCTAAATTAGAAAATGAAAGGCACGTTGCAAAAGAAAGTAAGACAAACCCCAAAAAGTTTTTTAAGTATATAAATGGCAAAAGGATTAAAAAAGATAATATAGGAACCCTAAGAAGTGAGATGGGTGAATTGATAAATGATACTAAGGAAAAAGCAGAGATATTAAACACGTTCTTTTCTTCAGTATTTACCAGAGAGGAACAAATGGCAGGAGTAATACATAAAAATGGAAATGAAACCATGCCATTAATTAATACTTGGTTGTCAGAGGAAGAAGTCCAAAGGCGACTGAAGAATATTAAGATAAATAAAGCTCCAGGTCCAGATGGCATACACCCAAGGGTCCTTATGGAGTTAAACTCGGAAATAGCTAGACCGCTATTCTTAATTTTCAGAGATTCAATCTCATCAGGCTCAGTACCAAGGGATTGGCGAATAGCAGATGTGGTGCCGTTGTTTAAAAAGGGGACGAGATCACAACCAGAGAATTATAGACCTGTAAGCCTGACATCAATAGTGGGGAAACTACTTGAAGGTATTTTAAGGGACAGTATTCAGGATTACTTGGTACGCAATAAAATTATTAGTGGGAATCAACATGGATTTGTGAGGGATAGATCATGTCAAACTAATCTAATTAGTTTCTACGAGGAAGTTAGTGGGAACTTAGACCAGGTCAGGACAGTAGATGTGGTCTACTTAGATTTTGCAAAGGCCTTTGATACAGTGCCACACAAGAGGTTGGTTTACAAAATAAGGGAACTGGGTCTAGAAATCAAAATTTGTACTTGGATCGAAAACTGGTTAGAGAATAGGGAACAGAGAGTTGTGATAAATGGAACATTTTCTAATTGGTCAAAGGTCTTAAGTGGAGTACCTCAAGGTTCCGTGCTGGGACCACTCCTTTTTAATATATTTATTAATGACCTTGGTGATGGTTTAGAGAGTAAAGTTTCTATTTTTGCAGATGACACTAAACTCTGTAAGGTAATAAAATCAGAGCAAGATGTAGCTTCTCTACAGAGAGACTTAAATAAACTGGAGGATTGGGTGGCTAAATGGAATATGAGGTTTAACACAGATAAATGTAAGGTTATGCATTCAGGGATCAAAAACAAGAACGCAATCTATAAATTAAATGGAATTAATTTGGGAGAATCTATAATGGAAAAGGATTTGGGAGTGCTCATAGACAGTAGAATTAGCAATAGTGCTCAATGTCAAGCAGCAGCTGCAAGGGCAAACAAAGTATTGGCATGCATAAAAAGGGGCATAGATGCAAGGGAAGACAGTGTAATTTTGCCACTGTATAAATCGTTGGTAAGACCTCATCTTGAATATGCAGTACAGTTCTGGGCACCACTCTAAAAAAAAGATAATTTGGAACTAGAAATGGTTCAGAGAAGGGCGACAAAATTGATAAAGGGTATGGAGTCATTAAGTTATGAGGAAAGGTTAGCCAGTTTAGGCATGTTTACTTTAGAAAAGAGGCGTCTAAGGGGAGATATGATTACTATGTACAAATACATTAGGGGTCAATACAAAGAGCTTTCATGGGAACTTTTTACCCCAAGGACCATACACAGGACACGTGGTCATCCCCTAAGGTTAGAGGAGAGGAAATTTCACAACCAGCAAAGGAAGGGGTTCTTTACAGTAAGGGCAGTCAAGATATGGAATTCATTGCCAGGGAAGGTTGTTATGGCAGATTCAATAGATATGTTTAAGAAAGGGTTAGACAATTTTTTAGCGGAAAGGTGTATCCAGGGATACGACCGTTAATTTAAAATAAAGGATAGTAGTGGATATAGGGTAAAAATTGGATTGCAATATTGAGTCTGGGGGGATTTTCAAAATTGAAACAGATGGGCGGTTGCCTACTCTGGATTAATTTCAAATATAAGTGCAGGATCGCAGGAGATCCAAAATAGGTTGACCTTGATGGACTGGTGTCTTTTTTCAACCTCATCAACTATGTAACTATGTATATTGGAACATAATTCACGTTTTTGAAAATTGGGACATCCGTATTCAATACAATCTGATCTTAGACCACGCTCCCATCTGAGTATAAGTGCACACTGGCTATATGGGACAAACAGAACAGACTGCAGCATACGTACATAATATAAAGTCCCATCAGAACGCATGGGGAAAGAAATACACTAACAAATCTTAATACTATTATCATTAATTAAAATAAATTGACATATTTTATTTTTTTACATGAAATACATAAGTCAGAATGTTCTTAACGCCTATTGTACATAAAATGCATTTTTACAGTTCTCTTTATTGCAGATACATGTTCTAGCATACATACATGTAGCCATCACTATAAGTCAGTACTTACACCTGCCCTGTAGCTGGTACACGTGATACAGCTAAAATCATGTATCTCAGGTTAATTGGTGTTACGTGACAGGACGGCATCTCCTCCTTCAGTTTCTCACTCAACTGCTGCTAGGAGAAAACTTAGCTTTCCCAAGAGACCCAGGGATGATGCAGATTACTCAGCACAACATTTTGACATCTGGTCTGGTCTTAATGAATTGAAAAAAATAGTGACTCCTGTGCCATAATAGGATGGTGGAGGATTTTTTTAACGACAGCATAGAAATACACACATCAGACAGTCTCTTAAACATACTGGAAGGAAAAAAAGGGGAATTTGGAGACCCATGAATCAACTCGCTTTGCACTGCCTAAGCTGCCCTTCCATGTACTTGGAAGAGTTTTCAGCACAGCCTGGAACCTTGTCAGCCATCGGCGTAGGAGGCTGCTTCCTCAAAATGTGGAAAAGATGAATTTCATAAAAATGAATTTCAATTTCCACGAGGAAGGCCTTTCCCGCCAATTGCATCAAAATACAGAGACTTCTTTAATGGTGGATTTCAGCAGTGATGAATTAATAATGTGCGAGGATTATGTAAACACTGATGAGGGTGAGGATAAGGCTGAGGATGATGACAAAAACATCTTGCGATAGTAGAGTTCATTAACAGCACTGTTACCTTAGGTGCCTTAAGGCCATTGTTAGCTTGTTTTGTGGGGGCCAAAACAAACCAAGCACACCAGCCTCGAAAGTGGCTCCTTGTCGCTGAAGTGCTTGGTTTGTTAAAGTGTGCATGTCCATTTTAAGATTCAATATACTGCCACTCCTCCTACTGCCATGATTGCAAGACTATCACATTCCCGTCAATAACATTACCATTTATACCGTCACTTCTAAATGTCCATTTCAACCACTGCGCGTGTTACCCCGGTACTGAGCCCCACTTACCAACAGGATCTTTGCATAGCATGTTACAGTCACAGCACTTCTGTTTCCCATCACAATCCCAGTCACTTCTACATACCGGATGAAGGTTTTTTGGACATACAAATATCATTTTGAAAAGCGAACACCTTCCTGGCTTTTCACCTAGGCAGACAAAAAGAATCCTCATTACATATTGGTTATATTATGCAGGTAATACTGGTATATAGAGAGAAGAAAATGTATAAAGTAGTGACATTTGCTGAGAATTACAGAACCTTGGAGATTTCTGTAATTGTCACGAAAGACAGACTGTGGGAATGGCCTTGATCTCTGCTTAAGTGACAGCTACCCCCAGAGAGGTGCGGAGTCTAACGGAGGAGAGGTATTCACTAGAGATGCTCAGACTCGATTCCACGAGAACCGACCGGAACTTAGCAGATCTGAGTACCGAGCCGGCTCGGCTCAGTAGGTACTTTCGTGAGCCCTCGGTATTGAAAACGAGGCAAAACGTCATTGTTACATCGTCGGATCTCGGATGTCGCGAGTTTTGGATTCTATAAATACCGCCCTCTACGGCGATCCAGCGCCATTTCACAGAGGGACACAGAAGTGGTATCACAGTTCTTGGCAGTCTTCAGTGCAGTTGGGCAGTGTCATAGGTAGAAAAGAAAGAGAAGGGGTAGCAGTGTTCTTCGAAGTCCCCAGTGACATTCAGGAGAGCTCCATTGCTCCATTGCTAATTGTCATTGCTGAAATAGAAATAATAGGTCTGGCAGTCTTGGTCTTCTAAATCTGCAGTCACATTGAACTGTGGTATATAGGTAACATACAAAGAGGAGAGCTCCATTGCTCCATTGCTAATTGTCATTGCTGAAATACAAATAATAGGGCTGGCAGTCTTGGTCTTCTAAATCTGCAGTCACATTGTACTGTGTTATATAGGTAACACACAAAGAGGAGAGCTCCATTGCTCCATTGCTAATTGCCATTGCTGAAATACAAATAATAGGGCTGGAAGTGTTGTTCTTAATCTGCAGTCACATTGTACTGTCTTATCAAAATCGATTCACAGCAGTACACAGAAGACAAGGAGCACCAATCAGCTGCTAGCACCAGTCTCGATGATAGTAATCCCTCTACATCATCTGCTAAAGCCTATGATCCTCTCCAGTCTGGTTTCCGCCCCCTTCACTCCACTGAAACTGCCCTGGCTAAAGTCACCAACGACCTCCTCTCTGCTAAAGCCAGGGGCCACTTCTCCCTTCTCATCCTCCTTGACCTCTCTGCAGCCTTTGACACCGTTGACCACCCCCTCCTCCTCCACCCCCTCCAGTCTTTCGGCCTCTCCGGCCCAGTCCTGTCCTGGTTCACCTCTTACCTTGCTGACCGATCCTTCTCTGTCACCACCACTGGGTCTCTCTCCCCCCTGTCCACCCTTCCAGTCATGGTCCCTCAGGGCTCTGTTCTGGGACCCCTACTCTTCTTTCTATACACCTCCTCCTTGGGTGAACTCATCAGCTCCTTCGGCTTCAACTACCACCTTTACACTGACGACACTTAACTATACCTCTCCTCTCCTGATCTCTCTCCCTCCCTCCTCTCTAGGGTGTCCGCCTGCCTCTCTGCCCTCTCCTCCTGGATGTCCTCTCGATAACTTAAACTTAAACTCGCCAAAACTGAGCTCATATTCCCCCCCCTCATACCTCATCCCCTTATGACCTCTCCATCACTGTCGACAACTCCTCTATCTCCACTGTCCCCCAACTTCGCTGCCTTGGTGTCATCCTCGACTCCTCTCTCTCCTTTGGCCCCCTCATCCTCTCTCTTGCTAAATCCTGCCGCTTCCAGCTGCGTAACATCGCTGGCATCCGGCCCTTCCTCTCCCAAGATGCCAGCAAATGTCTTATCACTCTCTGATCATCTCCCGCTTGGACTACTGCAACCTCCTCCTTACTGGCCTCCGCCTGTCTCATATCGCTCCCCTTTGATCTGTACTCAATGCAGCCGCAAGGCTTAAAATAAAACTGCCAACATGCCAGCGTGGAAAGGAAAGAATGAGGCCTTCGCCTTTCTCTATGAGTGCGAGTTCTGCAACTGTCACTAAAAGGGGACAGGAAAAATACATAAGATGCACAAATGCCCTGATAGTTGTAGCGCTGATGAGAATTTATTGGAACTTAAATAAAACTTAACCTTTATTAGCTGTTTTAACCAGCGAAATATAAAATGAAATAAGCTTTAAAAACAACTGTGTGCTTTAAAATCCGCTGAATGTACCATAGCCATATGTTAATTAATATATTGGGGATTGCTCAGAAAAAGACCAGAATATAAACCATTTCACATAATGGTCTAGTAGTGGATTAAATAGCACAATTACTATTGCTAGCCAGCAATGGGCATTCAAACCTTAATATATAATTGAGTAGTAATTGCTATCTATCTGTTTCATCCTCTTTATAGTAGAAATTCTGTAGGAGCAATATTTTATTGAAGAATAGGAGTTAGTTAATAGATAGGCTGACATATGAACTGGCACATCAATATAGATTTCTATTGCCAGATAGTAGTAACCACATTCAGCCCCAATAATTGTACATATCGTGTGTTGCTCTCTAACTGTATATTGCTTCAACAAACTATAGATCTATTGAAGCAAATACTGCATGCACGTCTATAGGATTCTGCTAGAGATTTCAAATTGTGTCTTGCTAACTTCCTATGTATTGCTCTTTCTACCTTAGGAGCAACATGCCAGTCTACGCAGTGGCAAGGAGAGAATGAGGCCTTCGCCTTTCTCTATGACTGCGATTTCTGCAACTGTCACTGAGGCATCTTCTTGTAAGGTCACTCGTGACCAAGCAAGTCCTTGTCATTCGGACTCCAAAAGTGGTGTCCAAATACTTTTACGTGTAAAAGCCGAACTGAAAGAAAGCAGTACGGCATTAGAAGAAAATGTAAGTTCAGATTCAGAAATGACACAAATCCCTGAGGAGAGTCCATCCACAAGTGCTATGTGTAATCCTGACCTTTCTGATACTGTACCCATAAAGAAGGGCCCTTTCAGCATGTCTGCAGATGTGTGCATGAACAGCCCAAGTGTAGCCGGCGATACACAAAATGCGTGTTGCCATGTATTAGCTGTAGAATTATCACAGTTATCCAAGGAATGGGTGGAGTGATCAAATGAACCATGAACTGATTTCATGTTCCAAGGACAATTCCATCTTGCACCACTTTTCTTCTCTGCCACTGCTGTGTGCCAATGTGTCCTAGATGAGCTAGGAACTGCCGTGTGTTTGTGTCATTGCTCTGTCACTTACCATCCAGCCAGGTCGCTGCAGTCTTTGTTTGAAAGCGTAAGAAAATAATATTGTGACCTGTGAGGTGGTCAAAATTGACTGCAACTAGGGGGTAAAAGCAAAGATATGTGATTTTAGCAAAAAAAAAAAAGGATTTTAGAAAAAAATTGGGAACCAAAAGCAAAACCAAAACACACAAGTGTGGTTTTACCGAAACCAAAACCAAAACCAAAACACGAAGTAAATCCAGATCCAAAACCAAAACCAGAACACGGGGGTCAGTGAACATCTCTAGTATTCACCAGGGATTCCAGCAAGGGAATATGGTCTTAGCTGCTCTCAACCGCAGGTCGCGGTCCTCTAGGGGGCCCAGAGCAGATAATACAGAGAACCACAAAGTAACTGTAAGGCAGAATGGAATATAGCCTCAGGTGTATGGAGTTCCGGAACAGGACGGGTGCTGTGCGATGATCAGCAGTATAGCCATGAATCACGGTAATACGATAGGCTGAGCAGGGAGTACAGTCACAGGTCAAAACAGCGGAATAAGCTGAACAGATATAGCTGTGAAGCGATGCAGTGATCAGAAGTACAGAGGTCCACACAGGTGATATAACTCTGGAACAGGACCGATGATGAGTAATAATCTGCAGTGAGGCCACGGTCTTTCTGTGGAATAAGCGGAACGGGTAATGCTGTGGAGCAATGAGCTGCTGAGAGCAAAACCACTGAGATCCACACAGGTGATATAACTCTGGAACAGGACCGATGCTGCAGCCGATGAGCGAACATCCTAAGACAGGAACAATGGTAAGTATGAGCACGGACAGGAGTCAGAGGAGATGCTTCCTATCAGGTAGGAGACCTGATGAACTGACACCCATAGAAAGGAGAAGGACCCTTATTAAGGGAGCTGTCGGGTGATCCTCCTATCACCGTGGAGCAGAGGTTTTAACAGGTTTCCGGGTTGCGCAAGTGCAGAATGCTTGGCAAGATGGCTTGGCTAAATGGTTAGCACTTCTGCCCCACAGCACTGGGGTCATGAGTTCAATTCCCGACCATGGCCTTATCTGTGTGGAGTTTGTTGTTGTATGTTCTCCCCGTGTTTGCGTGGGTTTCCTCCGGGTGCTCCGGTTTCCTCCCACACTCCAAAAAACATACTGGTAGGTTAATTGGCTGCTATCAAAATTCACCCTAATCTCTCTCTCTCTCTCTCTCTCTCTCTCTCTCTCTCTCTCTGTGTATATTAGGGAATTTAGACTGCAAGCTCCAATGGGGCAGGGACTGATGTGAATGAGTTCTCTGTACAGCCCTGCGGAATCAGTGGCGCTATATAAATAAATGATGATGATAATGAGGAACGCCAAACTGTACAACAGATAGGAGTAACCACGGGAAACCCATGTATTCAAGTCTCAAAATGGAACTAAACCGATGAGATTCGTGATAGTACCACCCCGTTAAAGGTGGGCACCGAACACCTAAGGTTTAGGCGTCCTGGGATTTTTCATACGGAACCCTCTTATCAGAGCGGGAGCATAAACATCAGAAGCGTTGATCCAAGAACGCTTCTCGGGTCAATATCCTTTCCAGTCTACCAAGTAATTAATTTTGCCTCTCAAGATCTTGGAATCCAATATTTGAGAAATCTCGATTTCGTCTAAATGCTGAGCAACGGGAGGAGCAGAAGCCATAGAACTGGAGGAAAAAAAGGTTAATAATAAGAAGTTTGATGAGTGAGACATGGAACGTATTAGCAATTTGAAGTGAATCTCGTAATTTTAGTTTGACTGACACAGGATTGGTCACTCGGAGAAATTTTTATGGCCTGATATAACAGGGTGCAAATTTCATGGATGGGACTCGAGGGCGAATGTTCTTGGTTGATAGTCAAACTCTGTCTCCCACTTTTAGTGGAGGTACCACTCGACATCTTCTATCTGCAAAGCATTTATATCGGTGAGATGCTTTCCTGAGACATTTGAGAGTCCGATCCCATATGGACAAAAAGTCCCGGTGGAGTTCGTTGGCTGCAGGAACTTGAGTTGAGGAAATGGCCTTGAAGCTGGGTAGGTTGGGATGTAACCCATAGACAATAGAAAACGCGTTGGAGGAAGTGGATTCATGGTAAAGATTGTTATGAGCGAACTTTACCCATGGTAGAAGGTCCACCCAATTGTCTTCTAAAGCTGAGGAGTATAAACGAAAAAAAGTCTCAAGATCCTGATTCACCCTCTCGGTTTGCCTGTTAGACTGTGGATGATAGGATGAGGAAAAATTTAACTGAATGTCCAGGAGTTTGCACAAAGATCTCCAGAAATATGCAGTAAATTGAACTCCCTGATCCGAGACATTTTTGAGAGGGCATCCATGCAGGCAAAATATTTCCTTGATAAATAACTGTGCAAGAAGGGGAGCAGAAGGCAGTCCAGTCAGAGGAATAAAGTGTGCCATTTTTGAAAAGTGATCTACGACCACCCAGATAGTATTGTATTTCTTACATGGTGGAAGGTCGGTCACAAAATCCATGGAGATGTGTATCCATGGTTTGGAAAAATTGGAAGTGGCATGAGGGGACCCACCAGAGACTGACGAAGAGTTTTATGTGGCGCACAAATTTGACAGGCTGCCACAAATTGCTTGACATCTCATCTGAGAGTAGGCCACCAATAATTTCGGGAGACTATTTCAAAAACTTTGGCTGCGCCAGCGTGGCCCGAGTACTGGGAGCAGTGGTACCAGCGTAGGAGCTTTTTAGGAACTGATTTGAAGGTACAAAGCATTTCCCTGGAGGAGACAATGAAGTGGCTTGAAAAAATTTTGGTTCCAGGATGGGACGGTTAATGATATCAGACAGTTCTGGTTCACATTTGAATGCTCTGGATAAGGCATCTGGCTTCTTATTTATTGATCCTGGCTGAAATGTCACATGTAAGTTAAAACGTGAAAAGAAGAGAGACCAACGAGCCTGTCTGGGATTCAGGCATTGGGTTGTCTGAAGGTAAAGTATATTTTTGTGGTCCATGTAGACAGTAACGGGGAGCAAAGCTCCTTCCAACAGATACCTCCATTCAGACAAGGCTAGCTTCATCGCTAACAGCTCTTTATCCCCAATTGCATAATTCTTTTCTCCTGGCAGAAATTTACGAGAGAAGAAAGCACATTAGGGAAATTGTTTCTCTGGAGGGATTCTCTGAGATAATACTGGCCAACTCCAACCACCAAGGCATCCACTTCAGCAAAGAATTGTAAAAACATATTGGGTTGTCTTAACACTGGAGCCATGGAAATAGCCTCCTTGAGGGCATCGGAGGCAGATAATGCTAAAGTTGGCCATATCTTTGTATCTAGCCTCTTCTTGGTGAGGCAACAATCGGAGCCACAGTCGAAGAATATTTCTGAATAAATTGCCTGTAGTAGTTGGCAAATACCAAGGATTGTTGGATGGCTTTTAGGCTGGAGGGAATAGGCCAGTTGATAATGGCTCGGAATTTTTCAGGGTCCATTCGTAATCCATGTACCGACACAATGTAACCCAAGAAGGTAGTTTCTGGTGTCTCGAAAACACACTTCTCTAGCTTACAGAAGAGCTGGTTAGCTCTGAGCCTGGACAGCACCTCCGCCACATGAGCCCGATGAGATTTTAAGTCTGGCGAAAAAACTAAAATATCATCTAAATAAACAATGACAGAAAAATACAGGAAGTCTTTGAAAATGTTGTTCACAAAACTTTGGAACACTGCTGAGTCATTGCTGAGGCCAGAAAGCACAACCAAATATTCATAGTGGCCTTCCCTAGTATTGAATGCTGTTTTCCATTCATCCCCCTCACAAATTCTGATAAGAATATAAGCGCCCCTTAGGTCCAGCTTGGTGAAGATTTGTGCGTCTTTAATTCGGTCAAATAATTGGGTGATGAATGGAATAGGGTGCCGATTTTTTTTAAGGTAATAATATTGAGGCCTCTGTAGTCGATACAAGGACGTAATGTCCCATCTCTTTTTTCACAAAAAAAATCCTGCACCTGCTGGTGAAGAAGATGGTCGAATAAAGCCTTGTGAGAGGTTTCCTTCAGGGATGGATAGGGGATAGACACGACCCCTAGGTGGTGAAAAAGCACGTCAGGAAGAGTCTTGAACCAAGATATGAGAGTCCTTTCCAGGTCTTATTGACGACTCCCACGGTAGTGGAAGTACAGGGAAATGACACCTGAATACACGCATTCCACTGCAAGATCTTCAGACAAGGGGAGTCTGAGTAAAATGTATTTTACAAGTTTTTTAAAGGTCCAAGGGAGACCAGAGAGTGGTGTTCATTGATATTAGAAGGAGGAATATAGATTGCACATTATGTTCCTTTGCTGTACGCTGTAGATGTGTACTAGTCTAGAAAGGAAAGCTAGGTCTGGAAGAACCAGACTCATGCCAATAGTAATGTAGAGATCATTATACATAATGAGAAAAATTCTAATATGAAAGTTTAACCCAACCAAATAAGAAAAGAGCAACCCATGATTGTAGGGTTTTACACCCAATGCAGAAATGTATTTGTGAGTATTGTGGCCCAACACATTATTACATTTACACAAGACAATAGGTTAATATTGGACTACCTGACAGCTTAGTCTGGAGGGTACTGCCTGACCCTAAGTATGTAAATTGAAGCCCAGGGTTGCACCTTTTCAACTAGTGACGCAGATGATCCAGAGAAAATGTTTGATAAACACTTACAAAAAAATTAAGACATGAAATATAAATTTTTAAAGGAGCTCTGTGGAGATGCTTATCTAGAAGGATAGTTTTCATGGCTGTACCTGGCCGATTGGTTCAAGGGTATAGAAGGATGGTTATCAGGTTTTATACATGTTGTGCTTCAAGGACTGTTACTAATCCTTATTATAATATATATACTAATAAAACTGATGTGGCTTATTAGCAAGTGTATTAAAGCTAAGTGTTTCTCTTCCAGAAAAAATAAAGTTACCACATCTGTCTTAACCGCTGTACTGTACACCCCATCTAATGAGTGTGAACCTTGTGGAACTCTCAATACTACAGCCAGTTGTGATCAGTGCAGAAACCAAGAACCTTTTCCTTGGAATCCACATGGTCGTTACTGAAGTTTATCCTTATGAAGATATACAGCACAATGGACGATCCCTTCTATTGTGAAATAAGTGACATATAACACTTGCCGAGCGCACTGTGTATTTTCTCACTCCCTTTCCTTTTTTTCCTTCCCTAAAAAAATCCATAGATAAAAGACAAAAAGGAAGCACAAGAGGCCCCAGAGCCTCTCATGTTCACTGATGTATGTGAAGATCTGACATCAGGACATGCAGCGGGTGCAAGACGGTTGTCGACTCATTGACCATCTATCAGCTAGAAGAGGGATCATGGACTTGCTCCTGGTGGGGGATGGGTTGTTCTATGTATCCAGTTTTAGGCAATCCTATTCATATGTTCTGTTAGAAGGGTGTATGTGTATAAGTACCCATTAAAAGCGACAGCAAGAATGTGATATCTGATAGGTAGTGTTAGGGCAAATAATGAATAAAAAGATGGGAAAGGAGAAATGTGATTTTGCTGAGCTGACGCCATCTTGTTGCCTTATGGTCATTTTGTTCTGTTATAGCTTAAATACAAATTAGATGCAGCTGGTTTGTAGGAGTAATTCATAAAGGGACTAGCAGATGATTGGGATTGTAGGATGGTATAAGGTACTGTATATGTAGTCCACAGCTAGAGTACTGCCTGGACACAAGTCAGCAGAAGGATACACTGAAATCTTATAGTGTCAGAAAACTCATCTTGTTGGTAGATTACAGACAGTATAAACATGTGACCTGACTCATTGAAATTATTTTTATTAATGAATAGGGAATAGGAAATGACATCTTTCTAGCAACATCTTTATAATAATTCTCATTATTTATTAATATGGTAGATATATTTTTGATATTAAAGAGCAAGTAATCCCCTCTTATACAGTATTATAAACACTGTGTATTATTCAGATGAATAATATATCAGAAGTGTTATACTAGACTACATCTGCCCAGTATGTTATCCTATTACTGTGTAGATAGAGAACATTTTCAGACTATATGATAAGGAAGGTGCTAAGGTTGTAGATCAGAGCAGAAGTCTTACACGTGGGTAACTGGTTCCCCCGTTTCCCAGACATTTACCATGTGGTGCTGGTTTGCTGCAGGGGCTAATATCTGGCGCTGGGGCACCGAATGGGATAACTCCCGGTGCTGTGCGCCTAATATAAAGATGGAATGAAAATATGTTTCATTTAAAAAAAATGTATTTACATAAAATAAATGTTTCATCTTAACCCAAAGGTCCAGCTCTTTAAAGATCTAAATTTCAGCTATAAACACCACTCTTCATATAAATCCTGCATGATGCCTATTATCTGCCGACTTCTTGTGTCCTGCAGAGCTGACACTCTAATCTATCAGATAGATGTACCAGTGTCTGATCATGATTGGAGGTGAGCTTCTATATGGTGATAGTGTTTAGTATCTGAGGGAGCAGGAGATGTACAGGTCTCTGCTGCTGATCTGTGATGATTCTATATGTCATAAGGGCCACAGTAATCATGGTGCAATGTAAAGATAGCCATGATTTTACACTAATTGTCATAATAATAATAATAATAATAATGTTACATCTACAGCACACAGTGCATTGTGGGATGATGCAGTTATATACTATATTACATTACAAAGTCTTACTTGTACCTCCGCATGTCGGGGGTGATTGGCCTGGTGCGGTTCTTGTACCAGCAATCTCTTCACCCTTCATGTTAACGCACCAACAAATATCACTGTTGCCAAGACACTGCATAGGACTGTAACCAATTTCATCACATTGAGGTACATAAGATCCCATTAGGTTTTTAATCAGTGCAAGCTGACGTTCCGTTGAGCATTGAGTAAGATGAGCTGAAACACATGTATGACAACACATTGTTACATTGTTACATTGTTTGGAGCAGAGCGGCAGCATGTTTAATATTTAGTTATTACATATAACACAGCTGTGCTAAAAAATGGAGTAGAGATGACTTCTACCACTTCTATGGTGACAGAAGTATCTTGATTTGAACCATTCCTGGGTACTTTTTGAAGTGTGTTTAGAGTCATTCTCCTGCTGGGAGACCCATGACCTTTGACATAGACACAGCTTTCTGACATTTGGTTCAACATTGCAATTCAAGATGACCTGGTAAGCTCCAGAGTTCATGATGTAATGCACATATTCAAGGAATCAGATGCGGTACAACAATCCCAAAACATCACTGATCTTCCTCCATTGATGACTATATGTAATTTTGCTTTCTGTAAACATAGAGATGATGTGCTTTACTTTGCTCCTGGACAAACCATGTTACATTACAAGGGGTGTTTTCTCATCTAGCACACAAATACTTGATAGCTTTAGTTTCACACTGAAATGTAAAGTTGATCTAGGACATGCCCTACCCCAAATATAAATCTGTCCTCACATTTTTAATTTACCTCCCCCCTCCAATGCAACATGGTTTTGCCCTGGTGCAAAGTTACTCCTTTTTTTATGCTTTGCTCTCCTTAATGACTCAGACCCATTGTAACATTGGGCCTGATTCATCTTCCAACACATTATGAATGCAGCTTGCCCTTAAATATGTTGGACGGGAATTGCACACACGTGCCCCCATCTTCAGGTACAAGCGGATATGAAGACACGTTACCATTTGGATACAGTATAAATACACTCTGCTATACAGTACTTGCAGATAGACACAACACACTGCAGGGTACACACAATGTATATGTGTAATATAAAGTTCCATCAGAAAGCACAGACTTTTATTTCATACAATAAATGTACAAATACTACAATTATTAATAAAAATATATGTTAAATAAATCCAGATGTTCTTTTGCTGCAGTCACTTCTGGATCTTTACAGCTTTGATGAATAGGTCCCTCAGTGATGAGTTAACAACACCTTTATTTTTGATGTATTGAATTTCCATGTAAAATTCAGTTCATAGATACAAGGTGTTGGTGAGATTGATCACTTTTAAACAGACCCAAGTGTGAGAGTGCTATGATAACTCTTTGTCACACGCACATCGAACAGGCTGAGGTGAGTGTTGGTCATGGCTTGTTTTAGACCATGGAGCAGCGTGTGTGCTGAGAGTGCTCTGTACACTACCACTATCTACCTCTTATTTGCCCCATCAACCCAATCCTCTTCTACCTCACCCTCTCATCTCTCTCTCTCTCTCTCTCACCCTCTCTCTCTCTTACCTCACACTCTCTCTCTCTCTCTCTCTCTCTCTCTCTCTCTCTCTCACCCTCTCTCTCTCTTAACCTCAACACTCTCTCTCTCTCTTCTTCGTCACGCCCTCTCTCTCCTCTCTACCTCACTCTCTCTCTCTCTCTCTTCTCTCTAACCTCACTCTCTCTCTCTCTGGCTCCCTCTCTCTCTCTCTCGTCTCACCCTCTCTCTCTTCTTACTCTCACTCTCTCTCTCTCTCTCTCTCTCTTACCTCACACTCTCTCTCTCTCTCTGACTCACTATCTCTCTCTCTCTCTCTCTCTCTCACCTCTCTATCTCTTACCTCACACTCTCTCTCTCTCTCTCTCATCTTTACTGTCATCTCATCTCTCTCCCTCTCTCTCTCTCTCACCCTCTCTCGTCTACCTCACTCTCATCACTCTCTCTCTCGTCTTACCTCTCTCTCTCTCTCTCTCTCTCTCTCTCATCTCTCTCTCTCTCTCCTTCTCTCTCTCACCTCTCTCTCTCTCTCTCACGTCTCTCTCACTCTCTCTCTCTCATCTCGTCTCTCTCTCTCTCTCCCCCTCTCTCTCTTACATCACCCTCGTCTCTCTCGTCTCTCTCTTACTTCACTCCTCTCTCTCTCCCTCTCTCTTCTCTCTCTCGCCTCTCTCTCTCTCTTCTCTCAACCCTCTCTCTCTCTCTCTCTCTCTTCTCGCCCTCTCTCTCTCTCTCCACCCTCTCTCTCTCTCTCTCACCCCCTCTCTCTCTTACATCACCCTCTCTCTCTCTCTCTCTCTCTCTCTCTCTCTCTTACCTCACTCTCTCTCTCTCCCTCTCTCTCTCTCTCCCTCTCTCTCTCTCTCACCCTCTCTCTCTCTCTCTCTCTCTTACCTCACCCTCTCTCTCTCTCTCTCTCTCTCTCTCTCTCAACCCTCTCTCTCTCTCATACCTCACCCTCTCTCTCTCTCTCTCTTACCTCGCTCGCTCTCTCTCTCCTCTTCCCTCTCCCTCTCTCTCTCTCTCTCACCCTCTCTCTCTCTCTCTCTCTCACCCTCGCTCTCTCTTACATCACCCTCTCTCTCTCTCTCTCTCTCTCTCTTACCTCACTCTCTCTCCCTCTCTCCCTCTCTCCCTCTCTCTCTCTCACCCTCTCTCTCTCTCTCTCTCTCTCTCTCCCTCTCTCTCTCCCTCTCTCTCTCTCTCTCTCTCTCTCTTACCTCACCCTCTCTCTCTCTCTCTCTCACCCTCTCTCTCTTACCTCACCCTCTCTCTCTCTCTCTCTCTCTTACCTCACCCTCTCTCTCTCTCTCTCCCTCTCTCTCTATCTCCCTCTCTCTCTCTCTCGACCTCTCTCTCTCTACCTCTCTCTCTCTCTCTCTCTCTCTCTCTCCCTCTCTCTCTCTCCCTCTCTCTCTCTCTCCCTCCCTCTCTCTCTCCCCATCTCTCTCTCTCTATCTCTCTCCCTCTCTCTCTCTCTCTCCCCCCCCCCTCTCTCTCTCTCTCTCTCTCTCTCACCCTCTCTCTCTCTCTCTCTCTCTCACACCCTCTCTCTCTCTCTTACCTCACCCTCTCTCTCTCTCTCTCTCTCACCCTCTCTCTCTCTCTCACCCTCTCTCTCTCATACCTCACCCTCTCTCTCTCTCACACCCTCTCTCTCTCTCTCTCTCTCACCCTCTCTCTCTCTTACCTCACCCTCTCTCTCTCTCTCACCCTCTCTCTCTCTCTCACTCTCTCTCTCTCTCTTGGCCTGCTCCCATCTTCTCCCTCAATGACCCTCCTTGACCATGACTCTCGCTCTTATCACTGCCCTAACTTCTTACTTCCTGTTATTAAATCACGGAGGTAACAAAGTATGTTGTAGATACAAATATAATGGGGTTTATTGAAGAGTTCCAATGAAGACAAAAAGACAGGTGAGAACATAATCAATGTCAGGAAGAAACAAACTGAATGTAGCAATCAGGTTTCAAGTGTCCAGAATAAGCGAAGCCAGAACCAACAAAACTGCATAGTGCAGTCCAGAAATCAGTATAAAATAAATGTTGAAATAGAAACCAGTGCAGAGACAGGAAAAAAACAGGTCAGGACACTGGAACCAAAAGCATGTGTGTCAACTCTATTGCTGGGAATGAACGCATGGCCAGTGAGGGTTTTTATAGAGGTGTGTTCCCATCAGATCACAGTGTAAAGCACATCAATATAGATAGCACAGCTCATGAGCTAGAGGTAGAAGACAGATATACCATGTGTTCCTGGGCCATGTAAGGAACAAACAATTCACTAACCAATGTTAACACAGTTGAAGAAAGAAGAGTTTGCAATGCTAAAAACAGATGTCTCTCTCTTAGACAGTCACGTTACACAAAGACAGCAGCATTTTAGATTCCAGAACCACTGAATACTTATTTTTAAGTCAGTTGACCCTTAATTTGCCTCCTCACTGGGAGTCACCCTAAATTACCCAAGATTACCACAAAGATTACCATCTGGAGTCAGGACCAAGCATCCAGTGATATTCCTCATCCCAGGGAATTTTAAGATCTTATACGCTGATTATTTTCTCCCTCTGGTAGGACATTTTGTACACCGATCCCGGGTCTGAATTTTTTTATTTTATTATTATTTTATTATTGTTTTTAAATGTGAGTGTATATCTAGTATACAATAAACACACATTTAGATGGTATCACACTAGATTACTTTTCCTCTTTATCCTTTCTGCAATATGAATAACTGAATGGAGGTCAGTTTGATTCCATTGGAGAGAACATTATGTCTTCCAAAGATTATTACATCAAGGTCTCATTAATTTATATTTCTGGTCTGCTCCTTACACGTGTGATGTTTTAGAAGTGTGAGAAACAATTTAATTGGGAAGATTACTCTATTCCTAGAAGATTATTTTCCTATGCTTATTATCACATACTTTTAGTGAGTGTATTGCAACTGGGGAAAAACAGTGAAGCCTTTAGAATGGAAACACGGAGTGGAAAGTCCATGAAAAGATGGGACACTGGCTTAGATTTGTGCATTATTCATGAATTTTGTGAATGACACACACAGTGGTGTATATATTGGTGGTTAAGTGGTTATGTTCTCTCCGGGTGCTCCGGTTTCCTCCCACACTCCAAAAACATACTAGCAGGTTAATTGTATTCTATCAAATTGACCCTAGTGTCTCTTACTAAAATTTAAATATTCAGTTTAATTTTATTTTATGGTCACTCATTTACTGATTTAACAAGGGCACAATTTATATTAGATAAACCAGAAGTGCCATTATTATTATCTTTCTTAATCCTGTCCAGGTATTTTTGAGACTAGTGTATGGTTTCTGAGTGTATTTAGGGTCTTGTGCACTAGTGAATCTCCGTGCACCACATATTTACCATATTATATTAGCCACTAATCTCCAAGGCTTCAAATGTGCCCCCAAAACTTATTTCTTCATTCAACCCAATCAGCCTCCACCTCCTAATGCCTCGGCCTTTACTACCAACTCTACTTACAATCAATGCTATTATATCTGTGTCTCCTATTCCCCTCTAAGATGTAAGCTCTCACGAGCTGGGCCCTCTTTCCTTGTGTTTTACTTCCTACCACTGTACCTCTAGGCCTGTCTCATAGTCCTATTTCTTGAGCCCATGCTCCTGAGCACAGGCCGACTTCACTGGGTGCTACTTACCAGTTGTGCTCACTGTCTTCTCAATAGCTGGATCTGCAACTCAGTGCTCTTTGTGTTTACTCTGTTGATTTGTTGTTTACTGGTCATTGTATGATTCTGTATTGTGTAATTATGTATTATTCATAGCTGTGTCTGCATTGTGTAATACTGGGATTTTACTTTTTATTGAAGCAGCTAAAGGAATACAAATAATATAAATAAATTAAAATACACCTTGTCTGTATGAACACAAAAACACAGTAAAAAACAGAATTATCATACATATATAAAGAGAAGTGCACTTTTTTTTGTTTTTCCCACATAATTCAAATATATCTAGAAGTGATTCTAAGCATTAAGTGCAATTCAAATGAATATAATGCAGTTAAGTTCCAAGGTCCATCTATAGAATACACATAAACCACAATTCTGATAAACTTAATCTTATGGTTATTACACAATCACTAAGTTGTTATACATAACCTCATATATGAACTGGATCCTCTGAAGAATCGTTAAGTAAATATATATGTTTGTTTTATATTGATGGGCTGATCACCTTCAAGATTGACCACAAGCTTTGTATTATAAAAGAACCCATATTTACACCTTAATTCCGCACGATATCTTTGTATTCTGCTCCTGGATGCACTGGTTACATTACCATTCACTTTTACACTTTATCCCTTATGACACGCCTGCTTCAGTCCTTTAAACCTAATTTACTGTATCACACAGATTGCTATATATAATATCTCCTATATCAAGACATTATAAATCATAATCACAATGCAGATATATATGCATGAAATAGAATATTTACTTGTACAATAGTATAATAATTTCAACAACATAATCTTCCACACGATACATATAATAGATGACAATATATGTGTAGGTACAATATCTTATTCATTTCTTCCTAATTAAGTATATGTGCCTGTGTGTATGTATCTCAGAATTCATTACCATCCCCATGTCGGTTGCATTATCTCCATCTTAATCCTAATTGCACTATACAAATGTATATGTATACATATTACTATTCCAATACTCATAATAAAACTTCTCTTACAGGGCATGGTCACCACCCAAAATGGCCGACTTCACGCCAGGGTTTGTTACGAGCACATGCTAGTAGCATGTGGCTCCCTGGTTGCGATTATCCTAACAATGCAACATTCACAATCATGGCAACAAGCCTTTTCTATCTTAAACTACAGCTCCACACAATCTCCATGTCCAGCAGGGCCATCAAGGTCTATTGCATTGTCACAATGAAGCTGAAAGTATTACTAATTAAACTGCATTATTTCTTATGCACACTAGCACTTACTGCAATAGTAATATCTAATTCTTCAACTCATATTACTACTTCACTTCCTTTGCTAACAGTGTTACACTAAACAAAACTTCATTACCAAATACCAAAACTGCGGTACTTCAGCTATTTCTTTTTCTATGTAACAATATCTCTTGGAAATATTTTTAACCACTAGCTGAAGTACTCGAGGTTGCCCATGTTTAAATCTTCAAGTTATTAAGCTATCAATGAGTTGCATGTAATGGTCAACATTTTGAAAATAATTAGCAGCTAAGATGTCATGCAAATCCTTCCAGTGGAAGGCCCAGAGCAGGCTCCCTGTGTCCGAGTTCTGCCCAGCGTACACCAATGGGAGGTCCGACTGGGACTCCAACCACTCCAGTAGGCATCCCAGAACAATTGCCACTGCTCTGTAAAGTTGTCATTCAAATACATCCAGTGGAAGGCCCAGAACAGGCTCCCGGATCAAAGTTGTGCCCAGCGTACACCAACGCAAGGTCCAACCATGACCCTAACCCTCCCTAAAACCTGGCCAGGATCCAACTGAACCATCTTGCATTGGTTTCATCCCAATCGGTGCAGGGATGTCTGAATGAAGGACCGGACAGACAAACAAACAGACCAATAAATTTTAATATAGGGTACAAACTAGAATCTGAAAGGCCAATCATAAATCTGCAATGCATAGACAGGTAACCACTATGGAAGATGATACATAACATTCTCTTTTACTTTAAAAGGAAAAAGAACTGACATTTCTCTTACATATTACACAATAGAGGACAAGAGACACGTTTTGTAAATTTCCATTATCTCCCTTATCTCACAATGACTGGACAAAGCCAAGGACATGTTTGCTTAATAAAAAGGTCAAAAAGACCCTTCCAAGAACATTTATTATTATTATTATTATTAATTTTATTTATAAGGCACCACAAGGCGTCCGCAGCGCCGTACAGAGACAAACAAATTACAATACAATGGGAGACAGCACAGTACAGTAAATAGTAAGCACAGCAACTCAGTAAGTTCAATGCACAGCTAGAGAGGGCGGGGAAGGGGGAGGGAGGATCCGCAAATGACAGGGCCCAAGAAGGAGGGCGCGGAAGGCAGGGGGACCCCCAGGGGGGAGGAGGGAGCAAGAGTGGACGTGGGGTGGAGGACCCTCGAGGAGGAGGGCTAAGTAGCTGGAGAACAGAGTTAGAAGTGGTGGAAACAGGAGGAGAGATGGCCCTGCTCAGAGGAGCGTACAATCTAAGGGGAGGGGTGGGCAGACAGAGAGACGCAGGGGAGAGAGGGAGAGTAGGGGGACGGAGGCAGAAGATAAGATAGGAAGTTAAGTGAGAGACAGAAAGGCTTTAAGAAAAAGGTGGGTTTTTAAGGCCCGTTTGAAACTGGACAGATTAGGGAAAGTTCTGATGGAGGGAGGGAGCTTGTTCCAGTGGAGGGGGGCAGCGCGGGCAAAGTCTTGGATACGCACGTGGGAGGAGGTTATAAGGGGGGAAGAGAGTCGACGGTCAGAGGCAGAATGGAGAGGGCCGGATGGAGCATGAATAGAGAGGAGGGTGGAGATGTAGGGCGCAGTGGAGTTGGCGAGGGCTTTGTAGGTGAGTGTGAGGAGCTTAAAGAGGATTCTGAAGGGGAATGGGAGCCAGTGAAGGGCTAGGTAGAGGGGGGAGACAGAAGAGGAGCGGCGAGAAAGGAAAATAAGCCTAGCGGCAGCATTAAGGACAGATCAAATGGGATCGAGATGAGAGTGGGGGAGGCCAGTGAGGAGGAGGTGTCAGTAGTCCAGGCGGGAGATGATCAGAGAGTGGATAAGGCATTTGGTGGCATCTTGGGAGAGGAAGGGCCGGATGTGAGCGATGTTATGCAGCTGGAAGCGGCAGGATTTAGCAAGAGAGAGGATGTGGGGGCCAAAGGAGAGAGAGGAGTTGAGGATGACACCAAGGCAGCGAAGTTGGGGGACAGGGGAGATAGAGGTGTTGTCAACAGTGATGGAGATGTCAGAAGGGGATGAGGTATGAGAGGGAGGAAAAACTATGAGCTCAGTTTTGGCAAGGTTAAGTTTGAGGAATCGAGAGGACATCCAGGAGGAGATGGCAGAGAGGCAGGCGGACACCCTAGAGATGAGGGAGGGAGAGAGATCAGGAGAGGAGAGGTATAGTTGAGTGTCGTCAGCGTAAAGGTGGCAGCTGAAGCCGAAAGAGCTGATGAGTTCACCCAGGGAGGAGGTGTATAGAGAGAAGAGTAAGGGTCCCAGAACAGAGCCCTAGGGATCCCGACATGTCACTTTAATGATAAATGTCAGTCTTGACATTGGTCAAGAGGATTGGTTTGGCAAATGATAATTAATGGCAATGATGAGTAACATTTTCTCTAAAAGAATGACTTAATCAAATATAGATTGTCAATTGGCATTTGAGACCCTGGGCGTATGTCTGCTTCATACAGTAACGGCTGTATCTATGCATAATGTCTTGTAATAAAGAATAGAACTATTATATTTTGGAAACCTGCTCATCTCATTTATTATTTAAAGAGAAGATTAGGAAATTCTTATACAAGCTGGAGGCTCGTGTCCAACTTTCACCCATCACCGTTTGCTTTGTTCATCCCCATGTTGTAAGGGGGGAGACGCCGGAGATGCTGAATAGAACTCTTAATGGGTATCAGATGTGTTTCATATCTGTACTCAAATTGGTAATTGAACAGGGGGGAAGAGGGTGTGGTTGCTGAAAGGTAAAAGAACCTAGGAAAATTATTGTTGTTAATGTTAGAAACGTAGAAATTATTGTTAGTTTTAAATGTTTCTAAAATGTGCTTTTATTTAGTATGGACCGGCCACCCATAACTGGCAAAAGACATTTTAGTGTTTTAATACTGTGTATACTTGTTTGCAAAGTTAAGAGATGTGACTTGCAAAGTTAAGTGTTAAATGAAATGCTTCTGTAGAATAGACTGATGACCTATACCCTGCAGAAGGCATTGTGATGTTTTGTGAACTACTCTGTGGACTTATTTGGAGAGTTAATAAGTTAATGTGAGTAGAAATACCTGTTCCTCGCAATAGACGAATCGCTTGAGACTAATAGAATCTCTAATCATGATAATATTGTGAGTATTTCATTTAAACAGATACCGGAACTATAACTAAGAAGATAAAAGAGTTGGCGTTTCATCAAGTTACGGTGCCAGATGACGGGTCTGGTAAGAAAGCTACTTAAGAATTAATAGCTGTTCTGCTGTCTTAGTGTAAAATACTTTATTTGTTTTTAGAAATACAAACCTTACTTCAACTGTGTTAATATTGGTCAGTCAATTGTTTATTCCATATATGATAAAATGACATAATGTATCTGTCTTGTACTTCACTCTGGAGCTCCACTATTAATACTGATACCCAGCTCTATTGCAATAAATGCTGGACATTTAATTTCTTTATCACCTTGGAGACAGAGGTGTAAATAAATATGTATATGTGTAAATAAGTCTGTTTGTGAAGACATTAGAATAAAGTCCTGTTGAGACTGGCCTCGTTGTAAAGAAAAAAGTTAAGTTTAAATTTCTCAGCAGAATAATTACGCTTCTCGGGCCAGATTCATTAAGGATCTTAACTTGAGAAACTTCTTATTTCAGTCTCCTGGACAAAACCATGTTACAATGCAAGGGGTGCAAATTAGTATTTTGTTTTCCACATAAGTTAAACACTGACTGTTTTTTCATGTAACACAGAAATATCAACTTTAAATTTCAGTGTACAAATAAGCTATCAAGTATTTGTGTGTTACATGAAAAAACAGTCAGTATTTAACTTATGTGGAAAACAAAATACTAATTTGCACCCCTTGCATTGTAACATGGTTTTGTCCAGAAGACTGAAATAAGAAGTTTCTAAAGTTAAGATCACTAATGAATCAGGCCCCTCATGTTAAAATTCATCTTGTGAACGCGCTCCAGAGTTTTTGTTTGTGTGTGTGATTTGAGTTAAACAGCTGGTTTTAATAAAGTGGCCAAACGTTAAAGAAATGGTGCCTTTACCTTTTAATTTCAGAACGGCGGGGAGATAGGGAAAAAAAAAGAAAAGTGTTTTCAAATTCAGTAGAAAGCTCGTGAATGAGGGGTCTAAGTTGCATTTGTATTTGTGCTAGAAACAGTTGTGAACATCATAAAACGATTGCTAGGTTTTATGAATTTTGGAAGATGTCCAGATTAAACTTATGATTAAAGTAATTCTATGGATGTATTAAGTGAACAAATAGTATTTGTTAGTGTTAGAGCAACATAGAGGCATGAGATGAATATTTAAACAAGCTCTTTAATATGGTTTAAATATTGATTTTTCAAATGAAATGTATGTTAGAATATTCTCAGAGGGATTGCCCAATACTCTTGGCATGTCAGCGTTGCCCAGTGTGAACCAAATCTCCGATCATAGGACACAATGTGTGTGTGTTTAACCTTTGAGAATTCCCTGCTGTTTGAATTAGGTTAATAATTATTTGAAATATGGCAAGAAAACCTGTGTTTTATGTTCGCGTTATCAGAACGTAGTTGCATTGAAAAATAGTAGTTGTTTTGAGTTGAAAATAGCATCTATGTAGTGCTACGCATTGGGATCTTTAACTGCGTCAGTTTTTCGTTTGTTTGCATATTCCCATGTCTCTCCTCCCATCTCCCTCGTCCTATGGAATGAGGTGGATGTTCCAAGAGGAGGAGCTTAGCATATAGAAATTTCCTGGGTTCTGAGTCTGAACACAGTCTGTGCCACAGAACGGACAGATAACTGGACCCCGTCCTGCATTTTGGCACAGATCTCAGTTGATATTATTACAGTCATAGACTAATAAGAACTATTTACAATACTTTCTTTTTGCTGCTACCTACAGGGGGGGATTCAATCTTTATAAGGTTTCATAGACATTTCTAATTATTTGTTATAATGTTTGCAGAATAATTTGCAATCTTTTGTACCCACAGGTGGTTCTGACTTTTGCATTAAAGCGGCGATGGCTTGTAAAGGCAAACTTGCCTTTACAAGCCATCGCGGCTTTAAATTTTCAATGCAAAGTCGCCGATTTCCGGCTAGTTGAAAAAATCGGAGGATGATACATTTACCCCCAGGAGAGGATAGATAGATTTGTGTATCATCAATTAGATATGATACTGAAATCCAAAGGAGCTTATTAGTTTTCCAAGAGAAGTGGTGTAGATAGAGAATAGCAGAGGACCTAGGACTGAGCCTTGTGGTACTCCAACTGATAAAGGAAGCAGAGCAGAGGTAAATCCAGATAAATTAACTCTGAAAGAGCGATTAGATAGGTAGGATGAGAACCAGGATAGGACAGTGCCTTCAAGACCTAGGGATTGTAGCGTTTCTATGAGGAGAGAGTGGTCAACAGTGTCAAATACAGCAGAGAGATTCAGGAGAATTAGAAGAGAGTAATGGCTGTCAGATTTTGCTGTGATCAAATCATTGACAACCTTGGTCAGCGCAGTCTCTGTGGAGAGCGAAAGCCTGACTGAAGAGAATCCAGTTGCTTGTTTGCTGTAAGAAAGTGTGTGAGGTGAATGTAGGCAATTCTCTCAAGAAGCTTGGAGGGGCATGGGAGCTGAGAGATGGGGCGGTAATTTGAGAGAGAGTTTGGGTCAGAATTTTGTTTTTTTAAAATAGGAGTAATCACTGGATGCCTGAATAGTGATTGGAAAATGCCAGTAGAGAGAGATAGATTACAGCTTTTAGTTATATGTGGAATAAGCACAGAGACATGGATCTACCAATTTGTGAGGGAATGGGATCAAGAGGACAGGAGGTAGAGTAAGAAGATGAGAAGAGAGTAGAAACTTCGGGCTAGATTTACTAAGCTGCGGGTTTGAAAAAGTGGAGATGTTGCCTATAGCAACCAATCAGATTCTAGCTGTCATTTTGTAGAAAGTACTAAATAAATGACAGCTAGAATCTGATTGGTTGCTATAGGCAACATCCCCACTTTTTCAAACCTGCAGCTTAGTAAATCTAGCCCTTCCTCTTCATTTGTGGGATCAAATGAAGAGAGAGTGTTAGAGGGTGCTGGGAAGGAATTGAGCTGATTGCTTGTCAAGGGAGATGATACCATTTCAAGTCTGATCTTATCTTTTTTATCCTTGAAACAGGAAGCAAGATCCTGGGCACTGATGGTAGTCGGAGGGTTTGGGGTGGGAGGATTGAGAAGAGATTGAGAAGATATTTAAATATGTTAAAAAGGAGTTTGGGGTTAGAAGCTTGAGCATAGATGAGAGATTAGAAGTATGTTTGTTTTTTTCTATAGAAGTGGTAGATACCAGTATATGTAATGAAAACATTAGTACAAGATTTACGCCAATGACGTTCTTCTTTACAGGAGACTTTTTGTAGAGTTCGTGTTACTGTAGTGTACCACGGTTGGCAACGAAGTCTACGTGGAGTATGTAGTGTCGTTGGAGCCACTTGATCAAGGCTAATTGCTATGGTTTGGTGAAAATGAGTTACTGCCCGATCAGGAGAGGAGAATGTAGAAAATGGGGAGAGGAGGTGTTGGAGAGAGGTGGAAAATTGTTGAAGATCAAGAGAGTTGATATTCCTGCGGTTGTGAGAAGGCTTGGAAGAGTTTGACACTGGGGAGGGTAAAGAACTGAGGGTAAGCGAGCATCTAATAAGGTGATGATCCGAGAGGGGGCAAGGAGTGTTAAGGAAATCAGAAACTGAGCATTTGCTTTAGTGAATTAGATTAAGAGAATCACATCTAAACCTCTTCTCAATCTCTCTCCATATGAATTGTTATTTGGAACTCAGCCAAGATACGTAATTTATCCACAGACTGACTTGAGGCTGCATCATGATCTACTATTTAATATGTTATAGAGTTGTCTAAACAGTTTCAGAAGCTTCAGAAGGCAGAGAAGAACACTTAAAAAAGGACATTGAACCAGAAGCAGCTGTTGGCACTGCACACAAGATACAACCTAGAGACTATGTTATGGTAAGAAATGTCTTATGCTCTGGATCCCTTACAGATCGATGGGATTATCCTACTAAATTTAAGCTCTATTAAGAGCTGATTCTGCTGTAAAGGTTCCAGAGGAAACCACTTGGATCCACAGTTCCCATTGCAAACAGATCAAAGATCCAAGCTTACAGGAAACAAATGACTCAGAACTGAACACAGATACAGAGACTAAGTTACATCTAGAAGAACTCTTTCATCAAGATGGAAGTGATGATCTATAATCAGCTACGTGGTTATTGACTTATCACGCAAAGAACCTTCAAACTTGTTGACTGTCTTATAGGGAACAATGGTGTTTGTAGCGTTAACAGGTGTAATAAATTTTGGAGAGGAATTGAGGAGAGAGTGAGAAACTGATTCCCCATCTGATATATTAGATGAGGATGATTTTAATAAGACCCTTTCTGCTTCTTTTCTAAACAGGAAAACAAGGTATATACACTGCTGCCTTGCAACAACAAGTACTTCAAGTTGGAAGAGTTAGCTTGAGTAAGTGTGATATAGTGATTACAGTGCCCAAAACAAATGTACCAGAATGTAAAGAACCTTGTATTTTTGATGTAGACAGAGATTTAGAAATTACATAAAATTAGAAAGCTAATTTAACGCTAGAACTTCAAACAGATGCAACTAAATTTGAAAGGTATGTCAGCAAATCTCTTAAGAGTAAAATATGTACACAATGCACTATGTATTATTATTAGAGATGGTCACTGACCCCCGTGTTTTGGTTTTGGATTCGGTTTTGAATCTGGATTACCGTTGTGTTTTGGTTTTGGTTTTGCAAAACCGCCATTGCGTGTTTTTGTTTTTGTTTTTGTTTTGTTTGGTTTTGTTTTGCTATTTTGTTGGAAAATCAATGTTTTTGGGCCTAAAATAACCCAATTTAGTGCTCCAACTGTTTCATAGATAAGTAAACTAATTGTAGAGGTAATAAATCACCCAAAAAACAGTTTAATTCCTGGTAGGTAGGCCTTCATTTATTCTACACACAAAACAGATTGTCTTACTCTCCATCTATGCATATTGGCAATTCAGCCATCGTCTTTGGATGTATATTACACCCTACACTTATAGTTAAATATTTAAAGAAATGGAAAAAGGCTGTTTGCTTTCTGGCTCTATAGGACCCCCTCCACTTGTCGAAAATACAAAAAAATTCAGCCATTATAGACTGTACAATAATAAGTGAAATGGACAAAGCCAGTTGGGGGTCACTCTGTCTATGACACCCTACCCTTAAGGAGAAATTGCCCAAACAGCAGCCTTTCAAGACGGTACGTGATATGAAAATGCCACAAGTCCCTTTCCTCTTTGGGGGTAGATTGCACCCTACACTTACATAGAAAGTTTTAAAAATATGTTATCGTCATCATCTTTAGCTTCATCCTCACCCTCATCAGTGTGTACGTCATCATCACAGACTATCAATTCATCGCCGCTTGAATCCGCCATTAGAAAACAGTCAGTGCTTGGATGTCTTGGATGGTGAAGGCCTTCCTCGTGGAAGATGTTGTTCATTTTAATAAACATCATTTTCTCCACATTTTTGGGAAGTAACCTTCTACAGCGATCACTGACTAAGTTCCCTGCTGTGCTGAACACTTGTTCAGAGTACACACTGGAGGGTGGGCAGTTTAGGTATTGCAAAGCAAGTTTGTACAAGGGTTTCCAAATGGCCTGCTTTTCTTCCCAGTAAGGAAAGGGACTGTCTGACATTTCCATATCAACTACCTCTTGAAAGTAATCCTCCACCATCCTTTGCATGTTTATACTCGTATTGGATGGAGTTATGGGCAAAGTGACACATTTTTTTGAAAAATCCTTCAAACCAGCCCAGATGTTAAATTGTTCTGGTCTGCCCCCTGCATCTTCCCTGCTTCTTTTTTGAAAATTTAATTTTTTACGAGCAGCAGCAGCTTGAGAAAGGGAAGGAGGACACGTTGTCAAGCCGAGGCCCAGTTCAACAGCCAACTTGCTGAGCAATAGCTCCTTGCAAAAGTTCACATCTCGCTCATTTACAAGTAAAGACTCAATGTAGGTTTTAAACCTTGGATGAAGCACAGTGGCCAAAACGTACTGATCCGAGTTCAAGATCTTAATAACTCGAGGATCATTGTGAAGCGAATTAAGTACTTGATCGACAAGGCCAACATACTATGCTGAATTGCTTGCTTTCAGCTCCTCCTTCATTTTCTCAAGCTGCTTTTCCAATAGTCTAATTAAAGGAATGACTCAAACTAGCAGATTCTGCACTCACCTCACACGTCACAACTTCAAATGGTTTCAACACCTTGCACAGGACTGAAAGGATTCCCCACTGTGCAAGAGCGAAATACATCCCCCCTCCTTTCCCAATGTCATGGCTTGTGAAATATGCTTGGATGGCTTTGCGCTGTTCCTCCATCCTCTGAAGCATGTACAGGGTGGGATTCCACCTAGTTACCACCTCTTGCTTAAGTTGGTGGCAGGACAAGTTAAAATGCTCTTGGAGCTGCTGTAATCTCCTACATGCTGTGGCTGAATGCCTGAAATGGCCTGAAATTTTGCGTGCCACGAAAGCATCTCCTGAACCTCACGGTTATTTCGTAGGAAGCTCTGCACCACCAAGTTGATGGTGTGAGCAAAACAGGGAATATGTTGTAAATCACCCAGCTGAAATGCTCGCACTATATTGTTGGCGTTATCAGAAATGACATACCCTGGGGAGAGTCCAAGTGGTATAAGCCATGCATCAATCACATCTCTCAGTTTGCGTAACAAATTGTCAGTTGTATGCCTGTTAGTGAAGCCGGTGATACAAAGAGTGGCCTGCCTGTGACAAATGTTACGTAGTGGTATACATGCTGCTGCTTTTCCTGCTGGTGAAGGTGAATGACCAACCCAGTGGGCTGTCACAGTCATATAGTCTTTGGTTTGGCCACTTCCACTTGTCCACATATCTGTGGTTAAGTGGACAGTGGGCAGAATGGCATTTTTCAGTGCAATCTCTACATTTTTACACACTTTTTGGTATAGTTGTGGAATTGGTTTAAGGGAGAAATGGTGTCGCGATGGAATTCTGTAACGCGGACACAAAACCTCAATTAACTGTGAAAAACCAGCTGCATTTATTGTGGAGATTGGACGCAGATCTAACACTAACATTGCAGCCATGGCGTCTCTGATTCGCTTGGCGACTGGGTGACTGCTGTCATATTTGCTTGCCCTCGCAAATGATTGTTTCACAGTTAATTGCTGAAATGTAGGACTGCTCAGTTTCTTGACCTGCCTCTGGGATGACGATTCACCCCCAGCAGCAGCAACAGCACCAGCAGTGGGACTAACGCTTTCTTCAGAGGAATCAATTATAGTGCAGGAGTCATCCAGCCTTAAGTGGGATGCCGGGCTCACTCCGAGCGCTGCTGAGGATATTGATGAGGATGGTGTGGTGGATGTCTTTTGTAGCTGTCGGGATGTCGGTGAGCAGAGGGTCTTAGCTGATGATGGAGTGCTTGTATTTTTTTGCCAAGAACTTTCAGCTTTTCCCAACACTTTGCCATGAACTCTCGTTAAATGGCGTAACATAGACGAGGTTCCAAGATGGTTAAGGTCCCTCCCTCGACTGACTGTGGCTTGACATACACTACAAATGGCTATACAATTGTTGCCTGGATTTGGGTAGAAATAATTCCACACATAAGAAGTGGATTTTTTTGTTTTATGCCCAGGCATGACAATGGCCTTTTTCTTGTCACGTGCCAGAACTGCTGCCACTGGTGCAGGACTTACACAAAAAACCTCATCCTCATCAACATCCTCATTAGCGCCCTCGTCGCCTACACAAATCTCCCCCTCATCCTCTTCTAATTCCAAAGTGGCATCCTCAATTTGGGTATCACCGGCTACACTCGGGCTATTAAGGCACACATCAGCAGAATGTTCACGATTAGACATCCCACTGTTGGATGGACCCTCCACAGGGATTGTTGTCATTTGTGAATCAGAGCAAATATTCTCCTGTAATGCCTCACTGTTATCTTGCAGCTCGGCTTTGACGCGTAACAGTAGTTGTGCACCAATTGTAGGCTGGGTAACTTTTTGGGATCTGCCACTAATAGCCAAAGGTGAAGGCCTCATTCTCTCTTTGCCACTGCGTGTGTAGAATGGCATGTTGGCAAAAAAAAAATTATCGGCAGTTAACTTTTGCTCAGTTACACTTCTTTTTCGTTTGAACACATTACATTTTTTGGGAGTTTTGTTTTTTTGGACTGATTTCGAAACACTGTGTAGTTTGACATCGCCTTGCCCAGATAACGTATTGGGAACACTAACATCAGGACTGGTGACAGAACCTGGTTGCTCATTCTGATCATATGTGGACTGCTTTGCAGGGCCATCTTAACAACATTATGGGCCCCCGGGCAAGCAGTGCACCGGGGCCCCTAGATATAGATATAGCTATATAGATGTATACAGATACAGATATAGATATAGATATATAGAGATAGAGATAGATAGATGTACTTGCTCAGTGACCGTTGTAGGTTTTTTTTTTCAGGTTTTTTCCTTTTGCAGGATTATTTATTCTCATTAAGAGCCGTGCCTATGGGGCCCCCTTGCCCGTGGGGCTCCGGGCAGCTGCCCATCGTGCCCAATGGAAAAGATGGCCCTGCTGCTTTGAATCCATTCTGAGCGCAAAGCACTTGTAGTGGTAAAAATTATTTGGTAAGATACTGCTTACAAATATGACTTTTGACAGCCAGAAATATTTATGCACAATTATGGGGGACACCCCAAAAGCACTGGGGAGTGCTAAAAATTAGTTGGTAGATACTGCTGACAGATAGTAATTTTGACAGCCAGAAATATTTATGCACAATTATGGGGGACACCGTAAAAGCACTGGGGAGTGCCAAATATTAAAAAAAAAAACTCTATCCTCCTATCTTCTCTAGCGATTTTTGTTACAGCAATTGGAATAAGAATATTGGATTCTCTGTCCCTGCTCTAATCAGCCTGTGACTACACCCTGCTCTCTCCCTCTGTCAAATGGCGATGGATTGCTGTAGAGGCGTGTATTTATAATGTTAAAGTATCGCGAGAACCGAGCCCCGAGATCCGACGACGTCACAATGACGTTCGGCCTCGATTTGGATTCGGAGCGGGCGGGAGAGTACCGAACTACTCAGCTCGGTACTCGGATACCCAAAGTTCGGGTGGGTTCGGTTCTCGGGGAACCGGACCCACCCATCTCTAATTATTATATTCAACTTTTTAGTTTTACTCTACCTAGACCAGACTCAGACAAAGGAGATGATATATTAGATACAAGATGTTACTTGGGTATGTTAATCTCAACCATGGTGTTAAAATATCATGTTCCATTTCTTTTACCTGGAGACATTTATTATAAATATGGAAAATATGCATATAAATGTTTACTAATTAAATTCTGAAGAATTATACTATTTAGAAAGAGTGGTTCCTCAGTTTTATACAATGTTGCATGATGAATTGAAAAAGATATTGTCAATAAAAATATGTTCTACTCATTAACAAGTCAGTAGGAAATAAAGTTTGTATAAGTATTGGTAATATGTTTACCTATGAAAATTTGGGATTTATGAATAACCAATATGAAATGAAATGTTTAGATTGCTATATTAATAATGTGACTGGAACTTACGATGACAACTTTTGTTATGTTGGTCATGATTTACAGGTATTTAAAAATGAACTTTTTCAATACCGAGTTGTTTTGGATTATTTAACAGTCCAGACAAGAGGATTTTGTTTAATCCTTGAGACTGAACTTGCAGTCTATTGTTTATTACCTAACCAATGACAATATTGCAAATTATATAAACAACTCTCACAATACAAAAGGAGTTTCTACGTCAAAATTGTAATAAAGACTCTGAAAATAATTCATCATGGTCATGGTTAAATCCAAGCACATGATTCTCTGGACTTGGAAAATGTTTATATAACGCATTGTATTCGTGCATGAAATTTATTCTGGTCATAATAGTAGGAATATTAATTCTTTATGCATGTTTTAAATCTGGTTTGTGTTGTATACAAAGATTTGAGAAAACCAAACCTAGGCCCAGTAACATCATGCCGAATCTATACACCCATTTAATTAATTATTTTCACATGAAAAAGGTTTATTATTTGTATATGAAAAGAGTCTGAACTGTGAAAGTAATAGTTATCAAATATAATCTTATATAGCACTAATGCAGAACTAATCTAAGTTTATGTGCCTGTACTGACATTTCTTTTACATATTACACAATAGAGGACGAGAGACACGTTTTGTAAATTTCCATTATCTCTCTTATCTCACAATGACCAGACAAAGCCAAGGACATGTTTGCATAAAAGAAGGTCAAAAAGACACTTCCAAAAGCCTGCCCCCTAACCCCTTATCTTTATCTTGGTAATCAAGTCCCTTGTGCTAAGTATCCATTGTAATAAATATATGTCTGGAATTAAATCAGGCAAAATACAACACAATCACTCTATACACCGACTATATCCTCCTCACTGTTACCCAGCCACACAATTCTCTTCAAGCTCCTCTGGCATAAATTGGGATCTATGGTTCTCTTTCTGGGTCTGAAATTAATACTCAAAAGACAAAGCTTCTAGACTTTCACCTCACCCCTCACCTCAAGTCCTTCTTAGAATCACAATTTTTCTTTTAATGACATCTTAAACACTACAGTATCTTTGTGTACAAATATCAAAACATTATTATCAGCTCTACCAGGCAAATTATCTCCACCTCTTATCTGATATTAAAAAGTGGTTTAGCAAACTGAGACTCTCAATTCATCTTTTGGGTTGTGCGCATTGAGACCATTAAGATGAATGTCCTCTCCAGACATTTTTTTTCAAACTCTGTATGTGTTACCCCTCAAACCTTTAAATTCCTACAACATATAATCTCATTTTTCTCTAGGCCAGAAAATTTCCTAGAATCTGCCTAAATATTTTACAAAGACCCTCCCAGGGTGGTGGACTGGATGTCCCAAATTTCAAAAGGTACAAGCAGCTCATCACACCCAGTTTGTTCAATGTAATATAGCACCTTATGCAAAAGCATGGACCTCTATATAAACTGATACCAGCAAACTATTCTCACTTTATACCCTTTTATGTTTGCACCCCTCCCGCCGTCCTAACTGAGCAGAAACCCAACCTGTGGTGGCGCTTTAATAGTCAATCTGGATCGAGCAAACAAGTTCTATGTTCTTGCTCCAGACCCTTCTCCACTTATCCCTACTTTTGGCAACACTGCCTTCATCCCAGAACAGTAGATTGGAAATCTCAACCCCACCCCGTTTTACTGCAGTTGTTAAAAGAATTTAGCATGTATATGATAAGGAATTATGAAAAACTTTATAATTCTCCAAGACCTAGGAATCTTGGGATGCTCATTATAACATTTATCTGGCTTTGATAATTTCCTGCTATTGTAAATGAAGAAAGGCGACTGAGTCCACAACCGACAAGAAAGACAATTCAAAACATATGTTTCCCTTTTATGCTACTAATCCCTAACCTATCTCATGGTTCCTGCATAGCTAGAAAGTTACAAGTTAAGGAACTTTATTCCTCCATTTGATGGACTTTGCTGAAGTGTAAAAATCCAATTCTAAGTCTTTTGGCATACCAGATACATTGCCAAAATACTTTATTAAGTAACTACTCATTCTTAGCCGAAATCACATTTATAAGGGATATTTCAATTTAAGGAACACTATCTTCCTAATGACAAATTAATTTAATAAATTGTGAGACTTCACATCCAAATGCTCTTGCACTCGAAAACTAATTGAAGATGTTTCCAAAACTCTGTATAAAATGTCTTTTTGGGATCAAGGCTTAAAAACATGTCTGCTAGATTTTACTTCTGTTTAGTCGCAGCCAAAATAGCTGATATGATTATTTAACAAACGCTTGTTACGGGGAATCCCTCATTGATGGGCGGGGGTGGTTAGTAAATCCGGTAGTATAGATTGCAGTCTACTTGCCATCACCCTTACTAGATCCTAAAATCCTGGTTCAGCAAGGTTATGGGCCAATAAAATGATACAAGATTAGGACTTGTGAGAAAGATTGTGTGAACTTCATTAAATGTGGGAAAGTACAATTGATTCTAATGTCATTTTTCGTAGAAGGTGCCTATAGTATCTACTGCTAAACCCATCAGGACCAGGTTATTAGGCAGATGTTCGATAGCTTCTTCTAATTCCCTTTGTGCAATGTCAGCATTTTAACGTTGCTCTATGACAGTGTTTCCCAACCCTAGTCCTCAAGTACCCCTAACAGTCCATGTTTTCCATATCTCTTTGCTGCAGCACAGGTGTAATCATTATTGACTGACACATTTTGCAAGATCCACATGTGGTCCTAATTATATTACTGGTCATCTGGAAAACCTGCACTGTTAGGGGTACTTGAGGACTAGGGTTGGGAAACACTGCTCTGTGAGCATTAATGTGTTTGGGAAGCTAACTTACATAAGATTTCCTGATGCGAAGTAGGATATTCTGAGTGCTTTCTATAAGTTCTCATAATAGGCTTGAAATTTAGATATTATCTCAAGTGTCGTGGAGGATCTATCTCCTGTGATTGGATCTTTTATTTGCAATATATGTTTTCTTTTTCCTCTGGGATTTCGTCTTGCTAGCCAAGATTTTATTTTGTCAATCATTTCCTTGTAAAGTCTACTCTTGTGTGTGTGTCACTTGCAAGAACTTTCAAGGTGTTGTGTTTCCTTATTATATATTTTGAGATTGATATCTCAAGAATGTGATGTATAAACTTCAAATGTCATTTTCACGGCATTGTGCAAGGAGTCATATTTTATTTGATAGACTTTTTTATGTCTGGCCTAATTTGAAATCATAAGACACCTCATCACTGATTTTGAAGTTTCTCAAAAGAAAACTGAATCATCCCAGCACTCAAGGTTGTCATTAACAAATTCCAACGATTTACTACTGAGGCATTTATTAATCCTATGGTTGGCTAAAGTAATAGAGGAACTGCCAAACTTTATGTGAAATATGTGGTAAGCAAAAACTGAATAGAGATGGGGCATGGTCTGACATCATTATACTGTGGATTGTGCATTGTGTAATACTGTAAGTGTGTACCCCTATGTACAGCACTGCAGATCATTCGAACACTTTATAAATCAAAGATCAGAAGAAGAGTTTGGTGCCATTTTTGAGGCTTTCCCCATTCTCCTTCATCTATTAGTGTAATGTGCTCCTCGAACAATCATCGGAGCCAAAAAAATAACTGTAATATCTGAAAGTGAGAATATCTCCATCCATGTCCACTTGCGGCCCAGTTCTTGAGACTTTTGGGCTTGACTGACTTATCCGAATGTTCGTTCTACTGCTAAATAAGCAGGTCACTCAAGAATATCTCCTGCCATCCCCTATAGCCTTGAGCCAACGTATCGGTGTTCAAAATGCGGCCTAGATGTGGAGGAGGTGCCCCTTATTGGGTATCTGGGCCTCAATACAGTGCAGGCCCCTCTCTCATACAGTCATCATTAGATGAGCAAGCACTAGGATAAACTGCAACCTGATTCTGTTAACCAGGCCAGTGGCGCACGCAGGGGGGTTTCTGAGTCTCCAGAAACCCCCCCCCTGCGCTAAGTGGCCGCTATAGCTGCACTGTCCTATACAGCAGCCGCGGCACTGTCAAAGAAGCGTCCGCGGCGGTGCTGTAGTGTATACAGCACCGCCGCGGACGCTTCTTAGACAGCGCCGCGGCTGCTGTATAGGACAGCGCTGAAGAAACGGAGCTGCTGCGCATGCGCAGCAGCTCTCGCGGGGGGTGTTTTTTTGGGGGCTCGGGGGGGGGGGAAACCCCCTCGTCAATCCTCCGTTCGCCCCTGCAGGCCTTAAAGATCACTGTGTTTACAGGCTATTCCCTCCATATGTCATTTCCATAATAATCAGTTACTAAAATCCTCAAACTGTCTAAAAGCCACATGAAGCTGTGTCGTACCTAAAGACTTCTTCCGATTTTCATCAGACACAACTATCAGAGAGCAGCCTGTGTAATAAAGCCTGGTGTTTGCCAGAAAACAGCACAAAGCACATATCAGCTCCACTGTATTAGTACTGCAGATCTCCAGCAGTGATACCTTTGTTCTCTGCTCATATAATGCCTGTAAGAGTAATGTCAACTAGAACTAAAAAAATGCTCTTTCCTAGGGATAGAAGTCATATGCACTAGAGACTAAATTCAGACATACTAAGCTACAGTCTTTTAACAACAGTCACCTGAAGATGATAATGTTTCTTATTCCAAAAGAGAGGTAAATGAGGGCCACAATAGCCCTCAGGGGTTGCTCCTGCAGCTCCTCTGGACCAAAATGGGGACATATCTGTCACCACAACACTCAGGTCCCTGAATGGGAAATGGAGTTTCTACAAAGCACAGCTGGTGCAGCCCCAACTCCCACTGGGTCAACAGGGTTAGTGAAGCATATTTTGATATTTTGGTATTTAAAATACTGCACAACATTTTAAATATATCCCAGTGCCGAAGATCACACATGACACATGTACATTTATGTTTTACCTGCCTTTTATACACATTTTAATATATTAAACATCTATTTGTTATGCCTGGCGGATAGCACTGCAATTTAACCGGATCAGCTCTGCAGCATCTACCATTAACACTTCCAATGCTACCCCAGCCATTTTTCATGTGCTGATCGTATGGAACATAAAATAGACAAGACCAAGATCAAACATCCGTGGCCTAGTAGTCATTAGATCAAGACATGTGTTGCCTGAGTTCTTCCTCCTAAATCTAGAAACTCCCTTGTATCAGGGATTCCTCTTCCCTTCTGGAGGCCTAAAACATCAATATAGCCCCTGGCACTATAGACTATTGTAACAACGCGTTTTATAGCCGTTCTATTGTATAGTTTTTTGATTCTGGGGCCTAACAACCCGCTCACCCATACTCCTTACACCCATCTAACGGTGCAAAATACCTGTCTCTTGGGTGAGCAGAATACTTTATACGACAGTTCAGATCAAACAATCCACAAAAGAATAGTGACAGCCAGATGCCATCTTTCCTGCAAGTGAGCCACAGAGTCTCTCTGCATAGTACTCATAGTGCTAACTGCCTATTTATACAAATCCCCCAAACTGACATTCTGAACACTTACCACCTCCACTCACCTCAGACCACCCCTCAAGCTATCCTCGTCTTCATCACAACAAAATGGTCTCCTGCATATGTGTTGCAGTGATCTGTTTCCACACCCCTCCACCAGCCTCAGACCCGCCACTAATTGACAGAATTCCCCGACCTACTTCACCGGCTGAACACCATCAGGATACTTGCAAGTGAATCTTAGTTATTTAAGTCTATAATAACCCAACTCTATCTCAGGGGGACTCGCACTCCTGTTATTGGCTGTCTTGCCACGTGAAGCTCCACCATCTTATTCTCAGCAGTGAGTAACTTTTAACACTTTTAATACTCAGGGTAACCTGATCTAAGTGGGAACCCTCTCCTGTGTCTCAAGGAGGACGCCATCCTATCTCTTCACTGATCTCACAATAGGTCAGTCTGGGAGTTTTATGAATATTTATTACCGTTTACTTAACTGTGCCAAAGTTTACAAACAAAATTCACAGCTTCAATTATAGGAGACACACTGCCACCTCTTTCCAGCAGATTGCTCCAGATATGGAGATATTTCTTGTAACCCGGACTGATGACATGTCAATGTTAAATTCAGTTATGTTCAATCTGACTCTCAACAGTTGAATTCTGTCTCTGATTGCATTTATTCAGTGTACACACATTGGGCCTGATTCATTAAGGAATGTAAAGCAAAAAAATGATTGACTTTGAACCTTGGTAAAACCAGGGCATTTTCTCACCCTGGATGCAAATAAACTCTCATCCACTCTCTAGTTATCTCTCACATTGACTATTGCAACCTTCTTGTCTCTGGCTCTTTTCTCCCATCTCTCCCCACTTCAATCCGTCCTCAACTCTGCCGCCTGACTCATTTTCCTGTGTCGCTGCTCTACCACTGTCCCCCCTCTACTAGACTGGCCCCTGTCCGCTTCAGAATCCACTTTAAACTCAAACTACTTACCATCCCCGACAAAGCACTCAGTCACCTCTCCCGCCCTACATGTTCAACCTCATTTCCAGACACACTCCCTGCCACTCACTCTGCACGGCCAGTGACCCCCATCTCCTCACTCATTACCTCTTCCCACTCCGATCTGTTCTATCACACTTCACCCAATCTTTGGTAGTTATTCCCATGGCCAATTGGACCATCCACCAGTCTCAATGCCTTCAAACGTGCCCTTAAAACTCAGCCCTCTCCTATCTCTCCCACCTAAGCTTCACCCACCACTCAGTTTCATCCTCTCTGTGTCCACCCATCCCCTCTAGAATGAAATTTCTCACAAGCAGGACCCTCTGTCCTAGTGCTGTCCTTATGTAAGTAGATAATTTTGTAAATTTGTGATTTGTGTTTATTTAATTATACCACTTTCTAGTTGTTTTATTTAGTTATTTTGTTATATAACCCTCTATGTACATCACTGCAGAAACCTTGTGGTGCTTTATAAATAAACAATACGTATAATTACCTACCTCAAGTAATCACTGTATATATAATACAAATAGTATAACACTTGTTAGGTTACATGGTTTGGGAGCCTGATTAATAGTCTCACATTAATTTTACAAGTTCTCTGACATATATAGTATATATAGTAAATAGACTTACAGTTATGTTGTTCACCAACAGAAGCATCGGCTCCTATGTTTTCTGCAAAGAAATAACAAACATTAAGTTGTTCAGGAGTAAAAACAATATCTCAAAACCTCTCTCAGCAAGTCCAATGAATTGCAAAATATTGTAAAAACTGTTTACGAAATGCTGAAAAGTAGACAGAAAGAACAGAAAAATTTTCCTTAATATTAAAATGAGTCTAGATCGGATTGTAGTCCTCAGTTTAATCGTTAGTGCTACCTGTAACATTTAAGATAAGGACGTGATCAATGTCAAGATTTAGTTTTATTTTTTTCTGCAGTGTCTAGATATAGTGTGGTATAATTGTCATGGTAACACAACGCACTATTGTGAGATTTACACTTCTATAACGACTACCATGAAGACCTTTATCAATAATGATCTAAGTGGTTTTGTATCTGAACAGGTCACTAGACAACGACCCAATCAGCATGGACTGTTTGGTCAACACTGAAGAGAAGATGTATTATGGATTAGCGCTGCTTAGGGACACGGTTTGTATTGTGATATTTACACTGATTTTCCTCTAATATTATACATGTTACATTGATGGAAACGATCACTATGGAGCTTACTCACCTCCCTCATTGTATGTATCAGCAGTACAGGACACTATCCACAGGAGGGTGATAGTGAGTAGAAAGTACATTCTGTAGATAAAATAAGCCAGAAGCTGTAACTAGACAGTAAAGTCATTTCATTCCATATAAATTCTCTTGACATAGTTGTTGTGTAATTTATATTTCCTAATTATCAGAGTCCCTTTCTCTGTCACACAGACAGGTTACATGTAGAATGCTGCACACTGAGGGGTATATACTGAGGGCAATATGACACAAGCAGGGTGTATGTCACTATCTTACCCCATCTGCCCATACTACCATCAATGTGTGTGACGGGGGATAAGCCTCTCCTGACACAGTGACTTCCATTCTGGGCCACCATCAGGACGGAGTAAGACATCCGCAGCGTCACAATGAATTGGAGATCCGGATAAGTTTATAGCACATGAGTCATTAAGGAGAATAAAGCATAAAAACAACTAACTTTGCACCTTGGCCAAATCATGTTGCATTGGAGGGGGAGGTAAATGTAAAATGTAGGGACAGATTTATAGTTTGGGTGGGGTAAGACCAAGATCAAATTTAAATTTTAGTATAAAAATAAAGCTAGTAATTATTAGTGTGCTAGATGGAAAAACAGCCAGTATTTTCCTTACGTGCAAAATAATAAACTAATCTGCACCCCTTGTACTGTAACATGGTTTGTCCCAGAGAACATTTACTCCTTTTTTGCCTTACTTTCCTTAATGACTAAGGGTCATAAAGTTTTTACCCATTGTTTAAATAAAGATGTTGTGACAGGATGGACCACCTATTCCACCCTGTATGTTGCGTTGCTGGGAACCAGCTTGGCTTGCCTTGCCACTGTCCCCTTTTTGTTATCCCAAATGCACCTTTTAAGTGCAGTAGGAGGTTCTTAAGCTGCTTCCACCATTGGACTTCTTAGCGGCATCCAGAACCGCGTCCTTCTGGGTAACTGTAGCTCCTAGTGTTCCCCTTTGCTGCTACACCTGGGCTGGTGCCCCTGACCTCTTGCCTTCAGATTAGGGTTACTGTGGATGGTACCCCCCTGCCCTATCACACTGGCCTGCAGAGTAGCGGGCAGAGTGTTAGTACTGGAAAGCTGGGTCCAAACCTCATAACAGCCAGAAAAAGGATTAAATTTGATCTGCAGGTCACAGGAACTTCAGCAGGGAATTGTAAAACAGGATCTTGAAGCAAATGATGTTAATTAGCTCAAGTGTCGTAATAAGGACAGTTCACACTGGTTTAAGGTACCAATGTTTAACAAGTCAGAATGAACAATAAAACATTTCAATGCAAACCATTGTGCTTTGTTTTATACAATTTTTGCGACTTAGCTTGGCAGGAGGTATCCATCCCCCAGTCCCTTTTACCAATATGGACTGATTCATGCAGCCTGCACGTAAATCAGCCCAAAGAGGTTAACACCATGTGTGTATATATATATATATATATATATATATATATATATATATATATATATATATATATATATATATACATACAGTGGTCGAAGTGTAAATTTAGATGTGACGGTGTGAAAAACGTAATGGTAATGCAAGTTGATGACATATCATTGTTTTGCAATAAAGGCAGTAGGGGAAGTGGCAGTATGACATACCACAATATACCCCTGTCTTCAACCACTGTATATCTATATACATCTAGTATTCAGGTGCTTGGCACTCCTAAATAGCATGTGTCCTTCACTTGTACAGATAGTACAGTAAATAGCTTCCAGGTGAGGCGGCACTCAAGAATTTAAGACAAACTGTACTTGTATCAAAAGGGTGTATTTAATCCATTCCAATGTTTCAGTACATTACTTTCCTCAGGGACATCATGTGAGCTTCTGACAAACATACTCAATACAAATAGTGCAATACATGATTAACATACCTTACACCTGCTGTAATGTGAAACAAGCTGTCTGTGTAACTGTCTGCAAACACTCGGTACACAGAGAGATTGTTTTACTTTGCAGCAGGATACAGTTTGTCTTAAATCCTGGAGTGCCAACTCCCCTGGAAAAAACAATATATCAAGGGTTACACCTAGGCAATGAGCTTGTGGGGTGGGATTTATGGTCATGTTATCGACAGAAATATAAATGTCAGGCAGGAAGCTTCTGTTTTTGGGTGGGAATATTAATAATTCAGTTTTTGAAAGATTGAGTTTGAGTTGATGAGTGGACATCCAAGATGAAATGGCAGAAAGACCATCAGTAACACGAGACAACACAGATGGTGAAAGATCAGGAGAGGATAGATAAATTTGTGTATCATCCGCATAGAGATGATACTGAAATCCAAAGTAGCTTATTAGTTTTCCAAGAGAAGTGGTGTAGATAGAGAATAGCAGAGGACCTAGGACTGAGCCTTGTAGTCTCCAACTGATAAAGGAAGCGGAGCAGAGGTGGATCCAGAGAAATTAATACTGAAAGAGCAATTAGATAGGTAGGATGAGAACCAGGATAGGACAGTGCCTTCAAGACCTAGGGATTGTAGAGTTTGTATGAGGAGAGAGTGGTCAACAGTGTTAAATGCAGCAGAGAGATCCAGTAGAATTAGAAGAGAGTAATGTCTGTCAGTTTCGCTGTGATCAAATCATTGACAACCTTGGTCAGCTCAGTCTCTGTGGAGTGTTATGAGCATAAGCCTGACTGAAGGGAATCCAGTACGTTGTTTGCTGTAAGAAAGTATGTGAGGCGAGTGTAGGCAATTCTCTCGAGAAGCTTGGAGGGGCATGGGAGCTAAGAGATGGGGCAGTTATTTGTGAGAGAATTTGAGTCAGAGTTTTGTTTTTTTAAAATAGGAGTAATCACTGCATGCTTGAATATTGATGGAAAAATACCAGTAGAGAGAGATAGATTACAGATTTTAGTTAGAGGGGGAATAGGCACAGGAGACAGGGACATACCAATTTGTGAGGGAATGGGATCAAGAGGACAGGGGGTAGAGTAGGAAGATGCGAAGAGATTAGAAACTTCCTCTTCATTTGTGGGATCAAATGAAGAGAGTGTGTCAGAGGGTGCTACAAAGGAATTGAGCTGATTGCTTGTCAAGGGAGATGATACCATTTCAAGTCTGATCTTATCTATTTTGTCCTTGAAATAGGAAGCAAGATCCTGGGCACAGATGGTAGTTGGAGGGTTTGGAGTGGGAGAATTGAGAAGAGATTTAAATGTGTTTAAAAGGCATTTGGGGTTAGAAGCCTGAGCATAGATGAGAGACTGGAGGAATGTTTGTTTTGCAGGGTCCAGAGAATTTCTATAGGAGTGATAGATACCAGTATATGTGATGAAATCATTATAGGGACAAGATTTACGCCAGTGACGTTCTGCTTTGCAAGAGAGTTTTTATAGAGTTCGTGTTACTTTAGTGTTCCATGGTTGGCAAGAAAGTCTCTGCTAAGTATATAGTGTAGCTGGAGCCACTTGATCAAGGGCAGTTGCTAGTGTTTGGTGAAAATGGGATACTGCCCGATCAGGGGAGGAGAATGTAGAAATTGGGGAGAGAAGGTGTTGGAGAGAGGTAGAAAACTGTTGAAGATCAATAGAGTTGATATTCCTGCGGTTGTGAGGTGGCTTGGAAAAGTTTGACACTGGGCAGGGTAAAGAACTGGGGGTGAGCGCGTAGCTAATAAGGTGATGATCTGAGAGGAGGAAATGAGTGTTAAGGAAATCAGAAACTGAGCATAGTCTAGAGAAAACAAAATCAAGACAGAGGCCATCCTGATGAGTAGCGGATTCAATCCACTGGGAGAAGTCAAGTGAGGAGGTTAGAGAGAGTAGTTTGGAAGCAGCATTGGAACGTGGATTAGAAATCGGGATGTTGAAATCACCCATGATGATGGTGGGGATGTCAAAGGATAAGAAGTGAGGGAGCTATACAGAGAAGTATTCAAGAAATTGTTGGTGTGGACCAGGGGGGCGATAGATGACAGCAACACGCATAGAGAATGGGTTAAAAATCCTAACAGTATGTTCTCCAAAAGATGTGAACATGAGTGATGGGACATTTGGGAGAATTGTGAACGTGCACTGTGGGGAGAGAAGTAGTCCAATCCCCCCTCCTTGTCTGCCTCCTGGTCTGGAGGTGTGGGTGAAATGTTGCCTTAATTAGTGTATCAGATTTTTAAATAATTTCAGTCTATTAAGATTCTACACCCACAATGCTCTACAAATAGAGGTATGATAATTTTCATACTTACTTGGCTGTGTCTGGTTCTCTGTTCTTGTGTCCTAGAGGGTCTCACAAGTGATCTGCAATGTACAAGCCTCTATATATACAGCATGAGTAAAATTGCACAATGTCATTCATTGCCCCCACCTATACCAGTGATGATAAAGTATTATCATCTATATCTTGTTATAATATTATTACCATCACAGTCGTACCCTGGGTCATTGACAGTGGTAAGTAAACAGTAATATTTCAGATAGATACATTAAATATTGCAGCATTGCTCAGAGTAAATACAAATAATTCCAGTGAAATGTTATATGACGAAAACAGATTAAAGATTAACATTTAGATTATTTACAGAAGGGAGGGGACGTATGATAGAAGTTTTCACATACAATAAGGTACAGGGATTTAACATTAATTTTCCCTACCTGTGACAGTCACTGATGAGGACATATAGGCAGCTATATCTTATTACTGTCATACCCTGGGCCAGTGACAGGGGCAAATAAACAGTAATTTATAAAAACAAAGATTAAATATTGGTACATTGTCCACAGTAAATACCTAGAGTTCCTGAGAACAGCTATTTGAAGGACACAGATTACAGATTAACAATCCTCTATACAGAGTCATGATATTAATATATTATATTTAGGTGGTGGATAAGAATGGAAACTACATAATGAAGATACGTAATATTGTGTAGGGCCACCTGGTGCGGCCATTACAGCCTCTATGTACTGTGGCACCGAGTCTACCACTATCTGGATGTGCTGCAGCAGTATTCTGCCACAACTGATTTCCTTTTGATGATGGTGGAAAATATATTCCGGCATCATTTTTCCAGATTATTTCAGTTGGCTCAGATCTGATGACTGAGTGGTCTTATAGCAAACAAACATAGCAATCAGGGGAATGAAACAATGCAAAATTCTACCAAAGAGTGCAGGCTTAGATGTGAAGTAACACAACAGTTTCGGGGAACAAACCCAACAGGCACACACTTAATAATTACAAATACATGGATTAAATAGGCAAAGCACGCTCATCAATTCAAACGAGGGGTGGTCCTCAAATCTACATGAACCCCTTATAAACCACTACAAATTCTCTAAAAGAAACATTTAAGAGATCGACATAGGCAAAACAAAGATACAATTTTTAGAGAAATATAAAATGATCGTAATTGTTATTTTTATGTCGCTTGACTTCTTGTTGGTGTGGTAGTCATCCGGTATATGTAACCCATCTTTTCTGTGCGCGACTGCATCTATTCACAACTACTGCCAGTATAGTCTCCACTTTGTCACTTGAGACTGCTCACAATCTTGGAGGAGTTGAGAGACAGGTTAAGTTCACTGTTCCCAAACTTAGGTCATCCCATTGTGGTTTTTTTTAGTTAACTTGTCTCTCTATTGATATTTTCAGTGCTATATTTACTCTTGTTGAAGGCTAGAGTAAAATCCTCAAGAATGTATTAGTTGAGCTTTTACCTCTGTCTTTTAGATAACCCCCAAAATATTGGGGAGGGTGTAAGTTTCTGGTTATCATCTTCCTACTGGTTCCCCATAGGTCTATGTTTACTGTCCTTTTCCAATGGTGCTTTTCAGGTTGATCCCCCTTTACACTATAATCATTTGGTAGATTAAACAGGACGTCCCAGTTCAAATCCCCACTCTGTCCATATTTGGAGATCACAGTAATAAACACGACCCCATGGGCTATTTCAGGCCTGTTAGTGTCAGTAGAGAAGAAGGAGAATTATTTTGGCCTTAGTAGAGGAAAGTTCACAATTTTTTTTTGCATAATCTTCAAACATTATTAATGTTTGTGCTGTTTTTTTGATCTCTTACCTTTATCTTCCCCTCACCCTCTTCACCCTTTACTCTCCCCCCTTCTTTTCTGTATTTCTCTACTTATCTTACAGCCAAGGATCCCTACGAAAGACAAATGGACACAACAAGAGACCCAGGAACCATTAAAAAAACTCACTTTTCGAAAGGGGACTGGTTTTTGTAAATCAATGTAATTATTATTCAGGTCAGATTAAGAAGCCTTTAATATAAAAACTTTGCTCTCTTGGAACATGACAAGATCTTGAAGGCCTCTTTCCATGAAGGTGGTATTTTGAAGAGGTGTGACATTAAAAGATAAGCTGGTACCTAGTTTATTTACAAGAGGGAACCCAGTAGTAATGAAAAAACAGCTAAATGGAGAACAAACAAATTGGCTTCCTAAGAAACCAAAATGTTTTTTTTAAATTTTCTCCTATGTCTCAAAAGAGAAAAACGAGGTTAAAGATTTTTTAAATTGCAAATCTACATTTTATATTTACGTAATCAATTGTATAAGTGGCATCCAATATGTGGGGCGCACAACCAGAACATTGAATGTGCGGTTTCTTGAGCATAGAAGACATTTTTTCAAAGGAAACTGAGCACATAGTCTTTCAAGGCTCAACATTTAGAAACATTGAGAGGTTATGGATGGAATCTGCTACAGAACAATTTAAACCCACAGATAGAGGGGGAGCAGTTTGCGAGGTTATTTCAAAGAGAAGTAATCTGGGTATTCTCAATGGGCTCCCTTTTCCAATGTGTATGAGCAAAAGGTCTGGAATTAAATTAAATTGATTAAAAAAAGAAAAAAAATTTAGAGCCCTTTTTGGAGTATTCCAATGCATTTTTCCTATTGAATCAAAATGTTCGTAATAATGATATAAGTATATAGTAATAAAGTAATGATTGTGAGAGCTGGTGGCTGAGGCAGTGGTGAAATTTCTGGTAGTTTAGGTTGTTGGTTCAAATCCCCATTGGGGATAAGTATATCCATTTATTTGGAAAAAATCTTTTTACTTTCCGAGTTAGGAGACAATATGTGTTGGTTTGAATAAATATAACCTGATACAAGCTGATTTTATTTACTTATTAGAATATAAAATTGCAATGTTTATTAATTTACAATACAAAGTGTATAAAGTGTATTGTGTTTTATGATATATAGGGGCGTATTCAATTGTTAGCGTTGACGCTAACAAATGAGCGCTCAAAAAATCTTAGCGTTAATACGGTAATTACTCGCGGAATTTCAGCTCGCAGCGAAATTTCGCGAGTAAACTACCGTATTAACGCTTTTCGCGCGCAATATTACCGTATAAACGGTAATATTTTTCGAGCGCTCGTTTTTCAGCGTTAACGCTAACAATTGAATACACCCCATAGACTTCTTGCCCCTTCTCTCATTCCCAGTCCACCCCTGTCTCTCACCATGCCGCCCCGCTCCTTTTCTATACCCATCCTCTCCTCTAGCCCCTTTCTCTCGCCCAACTCTCACTGCCCCACCCCTCACCCTCCCCCTCGCTCTATCAACCCTGATAACCTCATCCGCATCTCCCCTCTTCCCTCCCTCCCTTTCTCTTGTGCCCTCTGGAACTCCAGGTCCATCTGCAACAAACTTTCCTCCATCCATGACCTCTTCATCTCCAACTCTCTTAATTTTCTTGTCATCACTGAAACCTGGCTTACTTCTTCTGATACCGTTTCTCCCACCGCTCACTCCTATGGGGGCCTCTCCTTCACCCACTCCATCAGACCAGACGAGCGTCCAAGAGGCGGAGTGGGCCTCCTCCTATCCCCTAACTGCACCTTTCGTGTCATTCATACTTTACCTTCCCTTTCCTTCTCCTCCTTCGAAGTACACTCCATCCGTCTGTTCTCCCACATCCACCTCCGTGTCTCCATCATCTACCGTCCCCCAGGCCCCTCCTCCTTTTTCCTTGACAACTTCACTGCCTGGCTCCACCACTATCTTTCCTCTGACCTTCCCTCCAGCATACTTGGCGACTTTAATATCCCTATTGACAACTGTTCCGACCCCGCCACCATTAAACTTCTCGCCCTTTCCTCCTCCCTAGGCATTACTCAGTGGATCTCTTTCCCCACCCACTGTCTTGGTCACTCCCTTGACCTTGTCTTCTCTCATCTCTGTGATCTCTCTGACTTCTCCAACTCTCCCTTCCCACTATCTGACCACCACCTCCTCTCCTTCACTCTGTCCTCCTCCCCTGCTCCTGCCTCGCCCAAAGCCACCCTCACTAGACGTAACCTGGATGCTATTGACCCCACCTCCTTCTCCTCCTCTATCGAAACTCTCCTTTCACCCCTTCCCTACCTCGCCTGTCCCGACCAGGCCTCCTCTCTTTACAATCACTCCCTCACCACTGCCCTAGATGCTGTTGCCCCTGCCTCTTCTATCCGCCAACGCCGCATTATTCCCCAACCCTGGCACTCAAAACTCACCCGCTTCCTCCAAAGATGCTCTCGCACTGCTGAACGCCTCTGGAGGAAATTTCGCTCCCTGACTGACTTCCTCCACTTTAAATTCATACTCTCTTCTTTATCCTCTGCCCTCTCCCTCGCTAAACAATCCTTCTTTAAGTCCCTCATTTCTTCTCAGTCCTCCAATCCCCACCGCCTCTTTGCCATCTTCAGCTCCCTCCTCTCCCCCCCCACCCTCCGTCCCGCCTTCCCTCTACGCTTCTGCCTTCGCCACTTTCTTCCAAAATTGAGGCCATGAGACTGAACATCTCCTCATTCACTTCTCCCGCCACCCTCATCGCTTCACCTCCCCCCATCAACCAACTCTGGTGCTCCTTCAGCCCTACAGCCGGTGAAGAAGTTCGCTCCCTTATTCTTTCCTCTCCACCCTCTACCTGCTCTCTCCATCCCATCCCCTCTCATCATCATCATCATCAACATTTATTTATATAGCGCCAGCAAATTCCGTAGCGCTTTACAATTGGGAACAAACATTAATAAGACAACACTGGGTAATACATACAGACAGAGAGGTAAGAGAACCCTGCTCGAAAGCTTACAATCTATAGGACAATGGGAGTTAGAAACACAAGGGCATGTGCTACATCATATTGCACAATGGACCAGCCAGACTGCAAAGGTAAAAGTACTGAGTGGGCTGTGTGTGTTGCAATGTTGGTCAGAAGGTTGTTGTCTTGCGTTAGCAGTGTAGAGGATGGCAATAGGGTAATCTAGGGAAATTAAGATGATGGTTGAGGAATCTCATAACCTTGTCTGAAGAGGTGGGTTTTCAGTGAACGCTTGAAGGTTTGAAGACTAGAGGAAAGTCTTACTGTGCGAGGGAGGGAATTCCACAAAGTGGGTGCAGCCCGGAAAAAATCCTGTAACCGAGAATGGGAGGATGTGATGAGAGTGGAGGAGAGACGTAGATCTTGTGCAGAACGGAGGTGTCGAGTAGGGAGATATTTCGAGACAAGTGAGGAAATGTATGTCGGTGCAATTTTGTTGATGGCCTTGTATGTTAGTAGAATAATTTTATATTGGATTCGTTGAAATACAGGCAGCCAATGTAGAGACTGACAGAGTGGCTCAGCAGAGGAATAACGGTTTGTAAGGAAAATCAGTCTAGCCGCTGCGTGTAAAATAGATTGTAGGGGTTCAAGTCTGACTTTGGGAAGACCAGTAAGGAGGGAATTGCAATAGGTTATGCGGGAGATGATGAGTGCATGAATTTATGTTTTTGCGGTGTCTTGTGTCAGATATGTGCGTATTCTGGAAATGTTCTTTAGGTGTATGTTACATGATTTAGATATAGAGTTGAGGTGGGGAATAAACGACAGTTGTGAATCAAGGATTACACCTAGGCAACGAGCTTGCGGGGTGGGATTTATGGTCATGTTATCGACAGAAATAGAAATGTCAGGCAGGAAGCTTCTGTTCTTGGGTGGGAATATTATTAATTCAGTTTTTGAAAGATTGAGTTTGAGTTGGCGAGAAGACATCCAAGATGAAATGGCAGAAAGACAGTCAGTAACGTGAGACAACACAGATGGTGAAAGATCAGGAGAGGATAGATAAATTTGTGTATCATCCGCATAGAGATGATACTGAAATCCAAAGGAGCTTATTAGTTTTCCAAGAGAAGTGGTGTAGATAGAGAATAGCAGAGGACCTAGGACTGAGCCTTGTGGAACTCCAAATGATAAAGGAAGCGGAGCAGAGGTGGATCCAGAGAAATTAACACTGAAAGAGCGATTAGATAGGTAGGATGAGAACCAGGATAGGACAGTGCCTTCAAGACCTAGGGATTGCAGCGTTTGTATGAGGAGAGAGTGGTCAACAGTGTCAAATGCAGCAGAGAGATCCAGGAGAATTAGAAGAGAGTATTGGTTATGATTTTTTGCTGTGATCAAATCATTGACAACTTTGGTCACCGCAGTCTCTGTGGAGTGTTGAGAGCGAAAGCCTGACTGAAGAGGATCCAATAAGTTGTTTGCTGTAAGAAAGTGTGTGAGGTGTGTGTAGGCAATTCTCTCGAGAAGCTTGGAGGGGCATGGGAGCTGGGAGATGGGGCGGTAATTTATGAGAGAGTTAGGGTCAGAATTCTGTTTTTTTAAAATGGGAGCAATTACTGCATGCTTGAATATAGATGGAAAAATACCAGTAGAAAGAGATAGATTACAGATTTTAGTTAGAGGGGGAATGAGCACAGGAGACAGGGACATACCCATTTGTGAGGGAATGGGATCAAGAGGACAGGAGGTAGAGTAGGAAGATGAGAAGAGATTAGAAACTTCCTCTTCATTTGTGGGATCAAATGAAGAGAGAGTGTCAGAGGGTGCTACAAAGGAATTGAGCAGATTGCTTGTCAAGGGAGATACCATTTCAAGCCTGATCTTATCTATTTTGTCCTTGAAATAGGAAGCAAGATCCTGTGCACTGATGTTAGTTGGAGGATTTGGGGCGGGAGGATTCAGAAGAGAGTTAAATGTGTTAAAGAGGCGTTTGGGGTTAGAAGCCTGAGCATAGATGAGAGATCGGTAGTATGCTTGTTTAGCAGTGTCCAGAGCATTTCTGTAGGAGTGGTAGATATTAGTATATATGATGAAATCATTAGAGGCACAAGATTTACGACAGTGACGTTCTGCTTTACGAGATAGTTTTTGTAGAGTTCGTGTTACTGTAGTGTGCCATGGTTGGCAACGAATTCTACGCAAAGTATGTAGTGTTGCTGGAGCCACTTGATCCAGAGCAGTTGCTAGGGTTTGATGAAAATGGGGTACTGCCCGATCAGGGGAGGAGAATGTAGAAATTGGGGAGAGAAGGTGTTGGAGAGAGGTGGAAAACTGTTGAAGATCAATAGCGTTGATATTCCTGCGGGTACGAGGAGGCTTGGAAGAGTTTGACACCAGGGAGGGTAAAGAACTGGGGGTGAGCACGTAGCTAATAAGGTGATGATCCGAGAGGGGGAAAGGAGTGTTAAGGAAATTAGAAACTGAGCATAGTCTAGAGAAAACAAGATCAAGACAGTGGCCATCCTGATGAGTAGCAGATTCAATCCACTGGGAGAGGTCAAGTGAGGAGGTTAGAGAGAGTAGTTTGGAAGCAGCATTGGAACGTGGATTAGAAATAGGGATGTTGAAATCACCCATGATGATGGTGGGGATATCAGTAGATAAGAAGTGAGGGAGCCATGCAGAGAAGTGTTCAAGAAATTGTTGGTGTGAACCAGGGGGGCGATAGATGACAGCAACACGCATAGAGAATGGGTTAAAAATCCTAACAGCATGTACTTCAAAAGATGTGAATGTGAGTGAAGGGATACTTGGTAGAACTGTGAATGTGCACTGTGGGGAGAGAAGTAGTCCAACCCCCCCTCCTTGTCTGCCTCCTGGTCTGAGGGTGTGGGTGAAATGGAGATCACCATGTGAAAGGGCTGCAGGTGAGGCAGTGTCTGAATGCGTGAGCCATGTTTCTGTTATTGCTAGAAGGTTGAGGTTGTATGAGAGGAAGAGATCATGTACGGAGGTAAGTTTGTTACAAACAGAGCGTGCATTCCAAAGGGCACATCTAAAGGACTTTGGAAGAGAGGGGAGACAGGTGATGTGTTTGAGGTTTGCCAGATTTCTGTAGTGTTCAGATATATGTGTGTGGGAGAAGTGAGGGGGACCTGGATTAGGTGATATATCACCAGCTAATAGAAGCAGGGAGGAAGAAAGGTATGAAAGATGATTGTAAGATGTGTGTCCTTTTAGTTTCTGGCGGCAGGGTGAGGCTGTTAAAGTTATTGAATTTAAATAGCAAAAGAGTTCATGAGTGTTCACTAGAGGTGAGTGAAGTAATGAAGGGGCAATGTGGACAGAGGTGTGTGTTGCAGGACGGGTGAGGGATGATATAGTCCTAAAGATAATGCCATGAAAAGAGAGAAAGAAAAATATTTTGGCAAGCATTGGGACTAGAAGTCAAATAGCAAAAATGAGGAATTAAAGGAATTGCCTAATTGCAATGTCCAGTGTAATCAGATAAGTAGTATAGAGCTAGGCTGCAGCAAATGTAGTGTATTCCTGGATGTCTGGATAGTATAAAGTAATGATGTGGGGAGCCATGTGGGGGAGTGGGTTGAAGTGTTGAGTGGAGAGTAATAAAGAGCAGGTAATTGAGAAGCTGAGATTTTGCAGACTCATGAGAGAGGAGATGTCCTTGTGACGCTGTGTTAATAGGCAGAATGTTCTTCTCCTGTTTCCTCCGGTATTACTCCGAATTATGCTGTTTAAATTTTTTGTTTCACACTTGTATCTATACACTTAGAGCTATACACACTAACTAAGCAGCCATCACTGGCTTTGCAGCCATTCTACTATGAATATATCTGCTTAACAGACACATGTGATCAGAGTACTTCCATCAAGCCCTCAATAAACCCCCCCCCCACAAACCTTAGCAGTAAAATGTTTAAACAAACAAACAGTGAAAGGACAACTTGCAATAAGGCTGTAGTAGTAGTTACCATTAGAAATAAAACTGCACCTCCTTCGCTCTCTCTTTCCAACGGCCTGCTCTTACCTAGCACACCTTTTCAACCTATCACTCTCCTCTGGTGTAGTCCCCTCCTCTTTTAAACACGCTCTTATCTCTCCTATCCTCAAAAAACCCAATCTTGACCCCACATCTCTTGCTAATTATCGCCCTATCTCTCTTCTCCCCTAAGCCTCCAAATTACTTGAGCGGATTGTCTGCAGCCGCCTAACCAGGCACCTCACTGACAATTCCCTCCTTGACCCTCTCCAATCTGGCTACCGCCCCCTCCATTCTACCGAAACTGCCCTGGCCAAGGTTAATAATGATCCCCTGTCAGCCAAATCCAAGAGTCACTTATCTGTTCTCATCTTCCTGGACCTCTCTGCAGCCTTTGACACCATGGACCACCCCCTCCTGCTGCAAACTCTTCTCTCTCTCTGCCTCTCTGGTTCTGTCCATGCATGGTTTGCCTCATACCTCGCTAATCGCTCCTTCTCTGTATCCACGTCTGGTTCTTCCTCCTCCCCCTACCCTCTCCCCGTAGGAGTCCCGCAGGGCTCTGTTCTTGGCCCTCTACTCTTTTCGCTCTACACTTCCTCCCTTGGTGCTCTCATCTCCTCCTTCGGTCTTCAGTATCACCTTTATGCTGACGACATTCAACTCTATATCTCCTCTCCTGATCTTTCCTCTACCCTCCTCGCTCGGGTATCCGACTGCCTCTCCGCCATTTCATCCTGGATGTCCGAACACTTTCTCAAAATCAATATCTCTAAAACTGAACTCATTGAGTCATTAAGGAGAGCAAAGCATAAAAAAGGAGTAACATTTGCACCTGGGCAAAACCATGTTGCATTGGAGGGGAGGTAAATTTAAAATGTGGGGACAGATTTATAGTTGGGGTAGGCCATGTCCTAGATCAACTTTAAATTTCAGTGTAGTAATAAAGCTATTAAGTATTTGTGTGCTAGATGAAAAAACAGCCAGTATTTAACTTATGCGCAAAATAATAAACAACTTTGCACCCCTTGTATTGTGACATGGTTTGTCCTAGAGAACATTTACCCATTTTTTGCCTTAATGACTCAGGCCCATTGTCTTTCCTCCGCCCAGACTCCCATCCCACCAAGACCTCTCTATTGTCGTCAATAACACCACTATCTCCTCTGTCACCCAACTTCGCTGCCTGGGTGTTGCCCTCGACTCCTCTCTCTCTTTTGCTCCCCACATTCATTCCCTTGCCCAAGCCTGTCGCTTCCAAATACGCAACATTGCCCGCATCCGTCCTTTTCTCTCTCAGGATGTCGCCAAACTATCATCCATGCACTCATCATCTCCCGCCTCGATTATTGTAACCTCCTCCTCACTGGCCTCCCCCACTCCCGTCTCTCCCCTCTCCGCTCTATACTCAATGCGGCCGCAAGACTCATCTTCCTCTCACGCCGCTCCTCCTCCGTCTCCCCTGTCTGCCTTGCCTTACACTGGCTCCCCTTCACCTACAGAATCCTTTTAAAACTCCTCACCACCACTTACAAGGCTCTCTCCAACTCTACTGCCCCTTATATCTCTAACCTCCTCTCCATTCACACTCCTGCCCGCTCTCTGCGCTCGACCAACGACCGCCGCCTCTCCTCCACTCTTATCACCTCTTCCCACTCCAGAATCCAAGACTTTTCCCGTGTAGCCCCCTTCTCTGGAACAACCTCCCTCGTTCCATCCGTCTCTCTCCTACTCTGTGCTCCTTCAAACGTACACTCAAAACTCACCTCTTCCTCAAAGCCTACCAACCATTAACTTAACGCCCATCTCCTCCTTTAAGCTCGTCCTCCCTTCTCTCCTCTTGCCTCAACTGGCTCCTCTTGTGCCTGGTCTGTTTACCCTCCCTTAGGATGTAAGCTCGTATGAGCAGGGCCCCCTCCCCTCCTGTCTCTATACCTGTTCTTCCGCTCCGTCTTTACTGCATATGACTGGCCGGAGTTTCTGAAGTATTGGTACTTTTTGTTCATTGTTCTGTATGGTTTCACCCTGTATAGTCTACTGTTAGTACTGTGTGCGGCGCTGCAGATACCTTGTGGTGCCTAACAAATAAATGATAATAATAATAATAATAATAATAATAATGCTATATTTGGAATCACACTAATGGCAATGAATTAATTGTATCACCTGTTATCTGCAATAGAAAAGGCCATGATTGGTCAGCTCTAAGTTAAATGGAAGTTCATTTGTCAATTCCACATCTCTGATGAAACCTCAGTTTGATTATGTGGAGAAACGCGCAAGTGGAAAGATTTATCTGGCTGTAAGAACCTAGCCTCAATGGTCAAGTATGTTCTTATTGAAGCTTACAATTAGCGAAAGAGAGACCCGTGTCCCGAAGTTGCTAAACATACACGACAAATACATTGAAAAGGTAACAGATGGGAAGCTGTGTTTTATGTATTGCTGGGGAGAGACTGGATTAAGAACCGCGTTGGGTGGCAGAATATATTATTTGACGCTGTTGTGAACATAGAGAACTTACAGTTATTTAGAAGGGATAAATCATAGCTGAAATGTAAATATGTTATATCAAATGAATCCATTGATAAGTTCAGCTACTAAAGTGTAAAATGTGAAGACAGAAAGTCTGATGTAAATGTATTTGAGGGCTTTGCCCATTCTAGTCTGAGAGATTGTAGTGTCACCGGTGGCAGCTTCAAAGGGCTCTTACTGTGAGATATATCCTGACACAAGTTAGTTTTTGGACTCCTGACTAGACTTTGTGGGGCCAGTCACAGCTGGACATCCTGGCAGCCCAAGGCAACATTCTGAAGGCCTATACAGGTAAATAGAAATATGAGCTTCAAAGGAAAATGTCTTCATAGTTCATATTTTGGGACACCCGGATGGCACTCCATACTGAGGAGCAGAATTGACACTAGGGTTGTGAATGACAGGTACAGGTGGTATCCGGGAACAGCTAAAATCCCATATCTTTGGAAAAGGTATGTCACATTGTCAAAATGTCCTCTTGTTTGGTATCAAAAGGTGGACAAGCTCATAGGGGATTTATTAATAATAAAATGGGGTCGGTGTGATGCTCCACCAAAAGTTAGGTCACATAGTAGAATTGGGTAGTAAATCGGGCAACATGCAAATGGTTATTGAAAAAGTATCACGGACACAACCCCTTGGGGCGAAGACACATGTGGAAGTGTCTTTAAAAAACTGAGACCAGTTACAACAAATTTTCAGACTTTTTGGGAAATCAATTCACATTGATACCTAGCCAATTTCCCATGGCACAGATTATGCAACTCAAGTAAGTGCTATTCTGAATGTAACCCCATTTATTTTAAACTGTTTGCTTGTTATGTAAATCTAATAATTGCAATATTCATTATTTTTTTTATATCTGTATGCCCTGTACTTTTGTATCTTAAATCTATAATTTAATATGTTGCGCCCTTGATACTCTAACAAATACATTAGCCTGTTAAGAAGAAAGTAGCTCGGCCAAGTTAACCCTTGGAATGCCAGTGTGTGATTTGTTGATACATTTAATTAACAAGCTGTGTATGCTTGCATTTACATTTGTGTAGCAGTCCGGAGGTTTGATGAGTTAACCATTTGCTTGCTGGTGTGGGTCTTGCTAGTTTGTGGAACTAGAAGCCTGTGTGCCAGTGTGGGACAGTGTATTGGGGTCCTATTGCCCGTAACCAATAGGAGGTGGCTGTACCTGAAGTGTCTGGGGTTGTGAGAGCTCTGTGTTTGGGGGCGATTCCGTAGGTCTATAACCTGTGTGATAGGTAGAGAGACTGCGGGCTGGAATCATGTGACCTCATACAGCGAACACCCCAATGTCACGGCAGCTGGGAGCGTGTCCGTGAACTTTGATCTTCATTAGCTCTGAAAGCAGCTATCTGAATAATATCATCGAGCCCCGAATTATAAGAGGGATATTATTCGCTTCCTAAAAAGTCTAACAGTGGAACACCTGTAACTGGCACTTTGAGTGACTTTTCCTTTGAATAGGATATATCTGTGACAAAAAGCCATTTATAGAATTTGTGGAAATTTTTATGAATGAGTAGATTCCGGAATTATTAACCTATTTATTCTATGATTGGTTTATTTTCAATTAGTCAATTGGGTTCTTTTTCTATTTTTTATTTAATTAAGTCGATTTTATTTAAATTTTTCTATGTTGCATTATTATTATTATTCTTTATTTTAATAAAGATATTTTAATGGATGTTAATAAATATTTAATGTTTTAATGATTAATTGGATGTGTGGTATATATTTTGTGAGCCTATTTGTGCTTCGTTAGCTCTTTGAAGCATTTGAAAAAAAGGAAATGGGAAATAGTGTTTTTTTAAATTTTGTGCTGCGCCTCTATTAAAATGTGTTTCCTGTATGAAAGCATTGTCTACCTTTCTATGTGCAAAGTATATATAAGTTGAATGTAAAATATGACAGCATGGGAAACTATACATTAACTATAACTTATAGAGAACAACATTTAGTTGCAATGTATGAATGGTGATCATAACAGCATGTGTGTATATTAGGAGTAGTGAATGCCAATCTTGTGGTAATTATTAATAGGGTCAGAGTATATCAGGACATGACCCTAAGTTAACATCTTAGAGTAAAATTTTATTCATGGAATTGGAAGATACTGAATGTAAAGGCACAGTAAACTCATGGCATCCTCAAAGAGGGTTACTGTCTATTAAGACATATCTCTCTCTCCCTATTATCACACCCTATAGGTACCTTTTGTCAAAAGAATTGTGAGAGAGGGGAATTTCTGAATCTACATGTCACGGGCACTAGGAGTCTTTACCCAGGGATCACCAGGTGATAAGCTTACCAGAGCAGTATAGGTGGTAATATGGTACTCTGGTAGCAGGGTGATCACGGAACAGGAGACAGCAGATGATAGAGATGCTCAGGAAAGTCTATGACTAGCAGCACTGGTGATATATATGTAGTAATACACGAGGAACTGTATGGACAAAGGACACGTGAGGGTAGTCAGTGGTCTGCGGTAGCAAGTTGTACCACTGCTATAGTGAGGAGGAATGTCCAACAGAAACGAGGAGGTGATGAGAGTCAGCGGTCTGCGAATAGCAAGTTGTACCGCTGTCTGGGTGAAGGAATGGAATCCAAGTGGAGGTATCCGGGGAGTCAGTGGTCTGCGTTAGCAAGTTGTACCACTGCTATGTGAGAGGATACTGGAACAGGTGACACGGGAAACAGGGATCAGTGGTCTGCCTCTAACAAGTTGTACCACTGAATATATATGTGAGGAGGAGCACGGGGAGAGACTGCAATACAGAGGATACATGGGCACCTTGAACTTGATCCACAATGACATGCACAATATAGTAATGACTGAACAGCACTGCAATAATATAAAGTCACAGAAACTATCCGGGCCACAGATAACACAGTCAATGATGGCAATTGTCTCAGCGGATAGTAAACTCCAGAGGAGCGCAACTCAGTCCAGCAAGATATGCAATACACCAGCACAGTCAATGAGAAGTATGCATACCGTGATTCAGGAGCAGGCTGTCAGACAGGAGTGCAGATACCTGAACGGCTGGAGGCTGGCAGGATGAGAAGTCCCAGGAAGATGAAGCGGTAATCAAGTAGGTGCAGCGCACAGGTAGGTAGACCAGCAGGGGAACAAATACTCAGGAAGCAGTAGTATGTAGAACTGGACTCCTGGAGGACCCTGAAGAGTAGCGATGGTCTAGACGAGATGAAAGCAGTGAGGCGCAGATCCGATGCAGACTGGCGAGTAGAGACCAGCGGGAACACGGAGAAGCACGGAGAGCGGATCAGCTGTTGTAGAACGAGTAGAACTGAGGAATAGCAGCCAGCAGGACTCTGCAGGTACACGGAGGTAGCGGGTAGCAACCAGCAGGTGCAGCCACGATGAAACACGGGAGAGCAGAGCTGAGCTGGAACTGTTGAGCACGGAGAGCAGCGGATAGGAATCAGTTGTAGCAGTCTCGAGGAAACACGGGAGAGATGAGATGAGCTGAAGACTGAAGCGCACGGAGGCAGCAGATAGGAATCAGCCAAACAGTCACGATGAAACACAGAAGGGTTGAAGTGGTCTGAGGACTGTAGTGCACGGAGGCAGCGGATAGGAATCAGCTAACAGTCACGATGAAACACAGCAGAGTTGAAGTGGTCTGAAGACTGTAGTGCACGGAGGCAGCGGATAGGAATCAGCTAACAGTCACGATGAAACACGGCAGAGTTGAAGTGGTCTGAAGACTGTAGTGCACGGAGGCAGCGGATAGGAATCAGCTAACAGTCACGATGAAACACAGAAGTGTTGAAGTGGTCTGGAAACCACAGGAGTAGAAGTGGTCTGGAAACCACAGGAATCAGCAGCGCTGAATACACAAGGAAACACAGGAACACCTTCAGAGGCTCATGGGGAATGAGACTCCAAGATCAGGCAACGTGGTATTGACCACAGGTGCTTAATATAGGGAGTGTTGCCTGATCTGCCAATTAAGTTAAAGGAACATGTACTGAAGGGTTTGAAAGGGCTGCGCATGCGCAGACCCTCAGGATGGTGGACGGCCACGGTTCCTAAATACACGGGAAGAAGCACTCACAGGCTGGTGAGTGACACTACATTTCATTGTGTTTGTGGATTAAGAGAATGAAAATGCGTTGGAAAATTCAGATGAACAAAATCATTTTATTTATGAAACAACAATCATTCAGGTATCATAGGAGATAGACAAATGAGCATTGAATAAGGAATATGAGCTATAACAGAAGTCTTATCAAAAGATAAGGAAAAGAATATTAAGCAGCAGTGACGTGACTTGTTCTAACTGTATTAAATTTGCCTTCAGTTTCCATATACCTAATTGTAAATATTTCACTAATATCAGATATGTTCAAATAAGAAACATTTTATGTTGATTTTGAGTGACTTTTGATGCATGTTTAATAAAGATTGACATTTAATTTAAACCAAAATAAATCATTGAATGTCTTAAATATACACAATGTCTTCTTCTTCTCCTTCGTTGTACTCAGTGACGAGTCTAGGACAGTGATCTGTGTAGGACATGGATAACAGTGAGGTGTGTAGTACAGTGAGCTGTGTGAGACAGAGGGGACAGTGCACTGTGTAGGACTGTAAGGATAGTGAGTTGTGTACGACAGTGAGGTTTTCATTTACATCTTGGTCTAGAGGTACAAAGGTTGTGTCTGGGGAAAGCCTGGATATAAATAAAATATGTGCCTCTTTTTTAGGACACATGAGAGGAACAGCTAGAATTAAAATAACCTGGTAAAAGAGAGAAAAACACATTGTTTTGGTATTAGACAGTGTATTTTACTACATAATAATAACACAGTATAAGATTACTAAGATAATGTACAGTGCGTCAGGTAATCATGTTAGTAACACGTGTGGTGTAATTGTACGACAGTGAGGTCTTCATTTACATCTTGGATCTAGGGGTGCAAAAGTTGTGTCTGGGGAAAGCCTGGATATAAATATATTAGGACACATGAGAGGAACAGCTGGAATTAAAATAACCTGGTAAAAGTGCTACATTCAGCTATAAATCTTCCTGTGTGCTTACACTTATACTAATGTGTATGGACGTAACCATCCATATATGAAACATATTAACCAGCTCTATATGTAAAATGTTCCAACAAACATGTCTAGTGAGAAGTAATATATCATATTACAGTATTATAGTGTATATAACAATAGTCACACTGTTAGGACAGTGTTGTGATGTCTGAGAGATGTGTATAATGTTCTTGTTGTAAATAGTGTTGATATTGTGGATTAGATGTACAGGGGCAATAATTCCTCTGCACCGTCATTCTGTGGCTGCAGAGGTTGGTTCAAAATCTGCCTCTGAGATGATACAAAACTTTACATTTATTTGAATCAATCAAAACTGATTACTTGAAACTTTTTAAAAATTTGACCATAACTTTGGGCCTGCGGTGTCTGTGCAGCCTTGGATGTCTATAAATGTTCCTGTTATGCCTTGAATAGAATGAGAAGTATCGAGAGCCAGTGTAAAATAAGTTGATCATCTCTAGTTTGGACTTTTCCTCAGTGGCGTCTGTGACCCTAACGGAGTGTTCTAGTGACGGGTGTTTCTGTACCTTACAGAGCAAATTGGAAACACCCTTCAAGGTAGAAAACATGAACATTCATGAGACTGAAACTAAACTTACAACTTACATTCCCTTGTGTTGTCTCTCTAGGGCAAGGACACTCATATTTGCTAAGCCTCTAAGATGCCTGTCACAGGATAAACTCTTATGTTCTGGTGTGAGATTACTATGATTGACAGGTAACAGTTGTAAAAAAAGATAATACAAATGTTTAATATAAAATATACATTTGAAAGCAAAAGATTCTTATCTCTGGAATTCAATTTGGCTGCTGAATAATGTCTTGATGTGAGGAGCCCCGTTGCTTTGATAGCACTCAGTGAAATCAGGATAATTTGCTGGACACAGCTTTCCAGACGATGTTCCAATTGAAGCTAAAACAATGTGGCTATCAGCTGCCTATTAAACTTCTGAATCCAACCCCCTTCTCCCCACAGAGACTAGATAAAACCAGTCCTGGACATATAGAAATGTCCTTGTACTAACAGGGATCATTGTGTGAATGTTATCTTAAAAGATTGGAGAGGGCTTGTATAGGACACACACACAGTCCTGGTAACCCTTTACACCACAACCACAACAATAAAACAGAGTTATAACATATTTATATTGTTGGGGCACTTTTAGGTCTATGGCCATCTTGCATGGCATGATAGTGGTCAATGGTGGTAGAATATATACAGAACTTCCTGCCAGTACTACAAGCTTTGTTCCACGAGGGCTGCGTAAGAGCGCGTAGATCTCATGGATCAGCTGTGAATAGTCTTTATCATCTTGAACACATAATATTATTTTATAATATTATTTATAGCACAGAATTATAAGTCAGTATTCAACGCACTCTCTAGATAGTAAGTCTGTTTTATGACACAGGGATATCAGACTAAGCTCCTAATAATGTAATTTACCAGTGAATCTGCTATATATGATGTACATATGCTTATAATATGTATGTCGCATTAGGCTGAACAATTTAATATAATATATAATTATTGCATGTCACTAATGTTGTCTACTGTTTTATTATATGTAGGTTGTGCTGTTTGAGAGGAACTTATTTATATGTACTATAATTACTGATATACAGCTGTGTCCCTGTTTAATAAGGAAGAAAAAGCAGTTACACATGCACAGGTCAAATTGTAAGTCAGCTATAAATTCAACATCCTTCCACATACACTGTGGGCCTGAGCCATTAAGGAGAGCAAAGTAAAAACAAGTAGTACATTTGCTCCTGACAAACCATGTTACAATACAAGGGGTGTAAATTAGTTTAAAATTTTGCACATAAGTTAAATACTGGTGTGGTGCCCCAAAGCCCTGTTGACCAGCACAGAGGAAGTGCATAAACGCTTTTAAAATGCAGGGCTACAAGGGGTTACTAGAGGCTGAGAAAGACACAGTGGGAATGACAGTTGACAGTTGAACTGAAAAAAGTCGTACCCAGGAGGATGTGCAGGAAGGAGGAGTGTGTGATATAGCAACAAGAAAGGGGAAGCTGACATGAGAGTCTGATCTGCTGCTGGAACTGGTGACATTGCCAGCAGACACGGCTGGAGAATGGCTGGGGACACACAGTGGGGCGTCCAAAAGAGTCTCCACGAACCGCAGAACCTTTTCAAGGTAAAATCCTAGCCTGCAGTGTACTGCACACACCCCAGCGTCAGAGGGAAGAGTGATGAGAGAACAGCGCCATCTTGTGACTGAATTGAGCAACAGTCCTGTGTTTTGTTATAAACTTTAACACTGCCTACAGTTTAACATCTACCCTTTAGAGAGAAAGTACAGGGACTTAATCGGGATTGTTAACCCTTCTGGAAAACCTCTGCAGGACATTTAAACACTACAAAATTCCTGTGCACAGGTCAGCCCAGGACTGAGTGTAAAATATGGTAACGTTACCAGGGATAATATTGGTGCACCAAATGTGCTAGATGGATGTTAATGTTATGTGATTTACCTAAGAATTGATTTATTGATATTGAAGATGTTATATGTTAAATGCTATTGTGCTCTATGCTGATCAAAAGATTATTTTGTCATTACCATTGAGCTGAAGGGGTCAGTGGCGCGATGGCTTACCAAAACTATCCTTACTGCATATATAATAAACCCAAGTTGTTTGACCAATCCTTGTCCCTTTCATTGAAGTACTTATCTCCTGACCACCGGATATCCGAACAGAAAAGAACCTGACTCGTGTCTGGAGGACAAGCTAAGGGAAGGATTTCCCATCAGTCTCAACCACCACACTGGCTGTTTTGTGATGTAGCACACAAATACTTGGTAGCTTTATTTTTATACTGAAATGTAAAGTTGATCTAGGACATGCCCTACCCCAACTATAAATCGGCCATCACATTTTTAAATTACCTCCCCCTCCAATGCAACATGGTTTTGCCCAGGTGCAAAGTTACTCCTTTTTTATGCTTTGCTCTCCTTAATGACTCAGACCGATTGTAACATGGGGCCTGATTCATCTTCCAACACAATATGAATGCAGCTTGCCCTTAAATATGTTGGACGGGAATTGCACACACAAAATATATGTAAATAAATCCGGATGTTCTTTAGCTGCAGTCACTTCTGGACTATATTTTTTTTTAGCACAGCTTTTATACCCCAGCTTTGATGAATAGGCCTCCAGTGATGAGTTAATAACACCTTTTTTTGATGTATTGAATTTCCATGTAAATTCAGCTCATAGATACAGGTATTGCTGAGATAGACAAGGAAAGTTTTAACCATTTTTAAACAAAACAAGTGATTGCTTTTGATTAACTCTTTGTCACACACTCGTCATACAGGCTGAGGTGAGTGTTGGGTCATGGCTTGGTAGACGATGGACCAGCGTGTGTCTGAGAGTGGCTCTGTACAACTACCACTATCTAGCTATTATTTGCCCCATCAACCCAATCCTCTCATCTCACCCTCTCTCTCTCTCTCTCTCTCTCTTGGCCTGCTCCCATCTTCCCACCTTCTCAACCTTCCTCCGCCACCTTCCCCTCCTCCTTCAAATATGCTGTCCCTCTAAAGACCCTCCCTTGATCATGACTCTCGCTCTTATTACTGCCCTAACTTCCTACTTCCGATTAGGAAATCACAGAGGTAACAAAGAGACAACAGAATCAATGTCAGGAAGAAACAAACTGAATGTAGCAATCAGGTTTCAAGTGTCCAGAATAAGCGAAGCCAGAACCAGCAAAACTGTGTGGTGTAGTCCAAAAATCAGTATAAAATAATTGTTGAAACAGGAACCAGTGCAGAGACATGAAAAAAACAGGTCAGGACACTGGAACCAAAAGCATGTGTGTCAACTCTATTGCTGGAAATGAACGCATGGCCAGTGAGGGTTTTTATAGAGGTGTGTTCCAATCAGATCACAGTGTAAAGAACACCTGCACTGAAGCTCAGAACTATGTGAAGCAGCAATCAGTTCTTTAGAGAGACAGACCTGAGAAGATGAAGTGCAGGTCAGATCCGAGAGTTCCCAAGATGCAGGGCAGATTTAACCCTAACACGTCCCTTTCTTCCAAGCTTGTTGAGCGGGTTTTTTACAAATATCTCACCTATATCCACTTCTCTCATTCCCCCATTGACCTACTTCAGTCTGGCTTTCCTTCTTTCCACTCCCCGGAAGCTGCTAAATCTAAGGGTCCCTTCTCCGTTATTATACTTCTCAACCTCTCTGCTGCCTTTAATTACATTGACCACCAGATTCTCTTGCAAACCCTCCATTCTACTGTCCTCCACGACACTATCCTCTATTGATTTACCTAATAGCTCACTAACCTCTCCTTTTCTGTCTCTACATCTGACTCCACTCCCCTCCACCTCTTCCCTTACCTGTTGGTGTCCTACAAATATCTTTTCTTGGCCATCTACTCTTCTCCCTTTGCAACTTCTCCTTTGGTAGTCTCATAAGCTACTTTGGCCTCCGATATCGACTGTATGCTGATGACACCCAAATTCATCTCTACACACCCTCCCTTCTTTCTCATTTCTACAGTTGTCTCTTCTTTCTGAAACTCAATACTTAAATCATTGTCTTCCCCCCCTCTAGAGTGTCCCCACTTCCCCTCTATTCCTCTATACCTATCTATTGAGGGCTCTATACTCTATACTCTGCTCTGTCTCTCAAGTCAGCTACCTGGTTATAAAGAAATTAAATGTGCAGATATCGATAAAGCATAGTTCATTTATTGCAATAGAGGCAGCCATCAATATAGATAGCACAGCTCATGAGCCAGAGGTAGAAGACAGATATACCATGTGTACCTGAGCCATATAAGGAGCAAACAATTCACTAACCAATCTTAACACAATTGAAGAAAGAAGAGTTTGCAATGCTAAAAACAGATGTCTCTCTCTTAGAGAGTCACGTTACACAAAGACAGCAGAATGGTAGGATCCACAACTACTGCATACTTATTATTAAGTCAGTTAACCCTTAATCTGCCTCCTCACTGGGAGTTACCCAAGATTACCACAAAGATTACCATCTGGAGTCAGGACCAAGCATCCAGTGATAGTCCTCATCCCAGGGAAATTTTTTTCTTATCCACTGCCTGCTTATTATCTCCCTCTGGTAGGAAATTTTGTACACCTATCCCAGGTCTGATTTTTTTTTATTTATTATTGATTTTAAATGTATATCTAGTATACAATAAACACACATTTAGATGATATCACGCTGGATTCTTTTTCTTCTTTATCATTTCTGCAATTTGAATAACTGAAAGGAGGGAAGATTGATTTCAGTGGAGAGAACATTATGTCTTCCAAAGATTATTACATCAAGGCCTCATTAATTTATATTTCTGGTGAGTTCATTGCCATTGGGGCAACACGTGTGATGTTTTATAAGTGAGGGAAACAAATTAATTGGGAAGATAACTCTATTCCTTGAAGATTATTTTCCTATGCTTATTATCACATACTTTTGGTGAGTGTATAGCTACTGGGGAAAAACAGTGAAGCCTTTAGAATTGAAACAGAGTGGAAAGTCCATGAAAAGATTGGACACTGGCTTAGATTTGTGCATTATTCATGAATATTGTGAATGACACACACAGTGGTGTATATTGTGGTGGCTAAGTGGTTACCACTTCTGCCTCACAGCACTGGGGTCATGAGTTTGTTTCCGAACCATGGCCTTATCTGTGAGGAGATTGTATGTTCTCCCCGTGTTTGCGTGGGTTTCTTCTGGGTGCTCCGGTTTCCTCCCACACTCCAGAAATATACTAGTAGGTTAATTGGCTGCTATTAAATTGCCCTTAGTCTCTCTCGGTCTGTGTGTATGTCAGGGGATTTAGATTGTAATCTCCAATGGGGCAGGGACTGATGTGAGTGAGTTCTCTGTACAGAGCTGCAGAATTAGTGGTGCTATATAAATAGATGATGATGATATATTTGTGAGTGGATTATCTACAGTATTAAATTATTTGGTTATTATTTTCATTTGTATGTTTTGTGTGGAGTATCACACGAAGACACAGACACATCAGGACTTTGAATTGAAATATTAATTTTAATTTTATTTTATGGTCACTCAATTTAACAGGGACACAACTTATATTAGAGAAACCAGAAGTGCCATTATTATCTCATCTTTCTGAATCATGTCCATGTATTTTTGATAGTAAATGTATCATTTCTGAGTGTATTTAGGCTACATTTGGGTCTGGTGCACTAGTGAATTTCCTCTCACCACATATTTACCATATTATATTAGCCACTAATCTCCAAGGCATCAAATATGACCTCAAAACTCATTTCTTCATTCAACCCAATAAGCCCTCATCCTCCTAATGCCTCGGCCTTTACTACCATCTCTACTTCCAAACAGTGCCATTATATCTGTGCTCCCATTTCTCTCTAAGATGTAATCTCTCACGAGCTGGGCCCTCTTTCCTTGTGTTTTCCTTCCTACCATTGTACCTCTAGGTCTGTCTCATAGTCAAATTTCTTGAGCACATGCTCCTTAGAACAGGCCGACTTCACTGGGTGCTACTTACCAGTTGTGCTCACTGTCTTCTCAATAACTGGATCTGCAATTCAATGTTTTTTGTTTTAACTCTGTTGATTTGTTGTTGGCTGGACATTGTATAATTCTGTATTGTGTAATTATGTACGATTCATAGCTGTGTCTACATTGTGTAATACTGGGATTTTACTTTTTATCGAAGCAACCAAAGGTACAAATAAATCAAAAGTACACAGTGTCTGTATGCACATGGCAAAAACACAGTAAAAGACAGAATTATTAAACCTATATCAAGAGAAGTGCACTCTTTTTTGTTTTTCCCACATAATTCAAAACATATCTAGAAGTGATTCTTAGTATTAATGCAATTCAAATTAATATAATGCAGTTGAGGTCCAAGGTCCGTCTATAGAATACTCATAAACCACAATTCTGATAAACCCAATCTTATGGTTATTACATAATTACTAAGTTGACAACATGACCTCATATATGAACTGGATCCTCCGAAGAATCATTAAGTAAATTATATATGTTTTTTTTTTTATATTGATGGGCTGATCACTGTCGAATCTATATCAGATTGTTCACCTGTAAGTGTCAGTTTATCAGTTATGAGCTCAACAGCTGGAGATAATTATATATACTGCATGGTTAAAGTGTACAATAAACTCTGCTTTATTAGTTACAAGTCCCAATCTATATCGTAAAAATCACGTATTACAGAAAACTACGCTCCAAAAGGTTTTAACCACTCATGCTTCCTTCACACAGTTGTTACTATATTCTCTTATTATCACACAGGAATACTCCCCGGAGGGGGGGTTGGCTTATCTCCTGTCTGCTATGTCCAAGTTTATAAGCACAGCCTTGCAAAGAAAAAATTACTCCTACTAAGCAGCTGCATCTAATTTGTATTTAAGCTATAACAGAACAAAATGGCTATGAGGCAACAAGATGGCGTCAGCTTAGCAAAATCACATTTTTCATTTCCCATCTTTTTATTCATTATTTGCCCTAACACTACCTATCAGAGATCACATTCTTGCTGTCGCTTTTAATGGGTACTTATACGCATACACCCTTCTAACAGAACATATGAATAGGATTGCTTAAAACTGGATACATAGAACAACCCGTCCCCCACCAATAGCAAGTCCATGATCCCTCTTCTAGCTGATAGATGGTCAATTAATCGACAACCATCTTGCACCCGCTACATGTCCTGATGTCAGATCTTCACATACATCAGTGAACATGAGAGGCTCTGGGGCCTCTTGTGCTTCCTTTTTGTCTTTTAACTATGGATTTGTTTAGGGAAGGAAAAAAGGAAAGGGAGGGAGAAAATACACAGTGCGCTCGGCAAGTGCTATATGTCACTTATTTCACAATAGAAGGGATCGTCCATTGTGCTGTATATCTTCATAAGGATAAACTTCAGTAACGACCATGTGGATTCCAAGGAAAAGGTTCTTGGTTTCTGCACTAATCACAACTGGCAGAAGTACTGAGAGCTCCACAAGGTTCACACTCATTAGATGGGGTGTACAGTACAGCGGTTAAGACAGATGTGGTAACTTAAATTTTTCTGGAAGAGAAACACTTAGCTTTAATACACTTGCTAATAAGCCACATCAGTTTTATGAGTATATATATTATAATAAGGATTACTAACAGTCATTGAAGTACAACATGTATAAAACCTGATAACCATCCTTCTATACCATTGAACTAATCGGCCAGGTACAGCCATGAAAACTATCCTTCTAGATAAGCATCTCCAGTGTGCTCCTTTAAAAATGTATATTTAATTTCTTAATTTTTCGTAAGTGTTCATCAAACATTTTCTCTGGATCATCTGCATCACTAGTTAAAAAAGGTGCAACCCTGGGCTTCAATTTACATATTTAGTGTCAGGCAGCACCCTCCAGACTAAGCTGTCAGGTAGTCCAATATTAACCTATTGTCTTGTGTGAATGTAATATGTTGGGCCACAATACTCACAAATACATTTTTGTATTGGGTGTAAACCCCGACAGTCATGGGTTGCTCTTTTCTTTATTTGGTTGGGTTAAACTTTCATATTAGAATTTTCTCATTATATATAATAACCTCTACATTACTATTGGCATGAGTCTGGTTCTTCCAGACCTAGCTTCCTTTCTAGACTAGTACACATCTACAGCGTACAGCAAAGGAACATAACATGCAATCAATATTCCTTCTGCTAATATCAATGAACACCACTCCCTGGTCTCCCTTGGACCTTTAAAAAACTTATAAAATACATTTTACCCAGACTCCCCTTGTCTGAAGATCTTGCAGTGGGATGCGTGTATTTAGATGTCATTTCCCTGTACTTCCACTACCATGGGAGTCGTCAATAAGACCTGGAAAGGACTCACGTATCTGGGTTCAAGACTCTTCCTGACGTGCTTTTTTACGACCACCCAGTCCCCTGGTTGCAGTTTATGGGTACCTGCATCAAAATTAGGGCCTGGAATGGAAGAAATCACTTGACCATGTATTTCAGTTAGTTGTTTTTTTATAATAAAGCAACATAGTTCAACAAATCACTATGTACATGCTGTAGTTGCTGTGGAAAATAACAGCCTGTTCTGTGTGCTGTGCCAAACAGTATCTCATTTGGTGTTAAACCTGTGTCTTTCCTAGCAGTGTTGTTTACTGAGTGCAGGTAAACATGAGATCCATGGCAGACCTGTTTCAGCTATTATTTTCTGCATCTTCAATTTCAGAGTACCATTAAGGTGCTCCACACATCCCGAACTTTGGGGTCTGTGAGGGGTGTGAAGGGCAGATATGATTCCCATGTCTTTTAACAGTTCCTGGAATCCTTGCCCCATAAAGTGTGTCCCTCTGTCACTTACAATGACCTCTGGTACCCCATATCAGCAGATTACCTCACGCGTTATCTTCTTGGCTACTGCTTTAGCATTTGCTTTCCTATACAGCCATGCCTCCAGCCAGTGACTAAAGAAGTCAACACAGACTAGCACATTCTCAAAGCCTGAGCATTTGGGAAGTTGTATAAAGTCTATCTGTATCCTCTTATAGAGATACTGTGTCTGGGGTGCGGTTTTCCATAGGACAGACTTACCTGAGTTTTTCTATGCACAGATTAAGCATCCTGCCACTAACACCTGTGCAGCTTGGACAAACCCTGCTGCTATCCATAACCTGTTAGTGACCAGGCAACCATAGCATCTTCCCCCAGATGCACTTTCTCGTGTGCTCCATGTTTTGCCCAAGTCTTTTTCTCATTCTCTGTTGCTTGTCTCTGCATAGGTTGGAGTGTGGTACGGTCAAATTTAGGGTCAGGGGGTCACCATGTAAATAGACTTGGGCTATGGCGGCTTCTCGTGCGGTGTGGTCTAACAGTCTATTTCCCTTAGCTTCGGGGGTAGTGTCTCTGTGTGTGTCTTCACCTTAATCACTGAGTTTGGAGGGCAGCTGCTATGCGGTGAACAGTGCCCTGGTATGTTCAGCATGTTGACTGGTTTGCTTGCTGAACCTATAAAGTCCCCACTTTTCTATATAGGGCCATAATCATGCGCAATTCCAAATGCATAATTTGAATCAATGTAAATGTTTACTCTTTGTCCTTTTGCATATATGCATGGAAGTGTCAGGGCCTTTAATTCAGCTTCTTGTGCTGACATGTGACTCGGTAGAGTCTGTTGAATCACTATTTTGTATGTGTGGTTACAGCACACTCTGTATAAGAAACACCATCTATGTGGTAGCGTAAGATGTCTGCATTTGGTAGCGGTGAATCTATGTCAGATAAAACCAAAGATCCTTGTCTCATTACTTCTACACAATCATATTTAGAAAAATTTTGTGTTTGCATTTTTTTCTTCCTGTTCAAGCTGGGATGGGATTCCCCAAAATCCCTAGGGGAATCCCGATATATACAGGTACTTCTCCCATCTTTTGAAACTTGCTGCAATAAGGCAGCAGAATTCAACATTGTGCATCACTTAAGTGTAACGCTACAGGGAGTTAGCAGTGCTACTTAGTCTGGCTGCTGAGAACTGTTTTGTTTGTGCTTGATTTAAAATTTCTGTTACCACATGTGGCACCATTAGGGTTACTGGGTGCCCTAGCACAATATCTGTACTTTTTCCAAACACTATGGCCGCTGCAGCCATTGCTCATATGACTGGGTCTAATTGTGCAGAGTAGTATGCAAGTGACCTTAGCTTGCAACCATGTATCTGTATCAGTACTCCTTGTGCATGTGCACTTACTTTATAACAAAATAATGTGAAAAGCTTGTCATAATCTGGCAAAGTCAGTGCTGGCGCTGAAGTTACTTCAGCTTAAAATTGGTTAAACATTTGGCTATGCTCAGAGAAGAGTATAAATGGCTTTCTATCACCCAGAAGTGCTATTGCAGGAGCACAGATAATAGCCCATAAAGTCTTAAGGCTTTTTCATTTATGTACAAACATTGAATTCCCATCAATGCATCACCATACCCATGATACAAAGAGGTATTTACAGTATATGATGATTATAGCACAGTAAATAAGGGCAGTGAATGTCTTTACAACACTGATTGACTCAAAACTAATATGAGGATAAAAAATAAAAACCTTTGTTATCTACCATAATTTGACATTACATTGCATTACTTTCTTTCAAACCATCTGATATAAAATTTGGTTAAAAAAAACCCCAATAATAAACCTAAACACTATTTCATATTCAACTATGTTAGTCCATTTCTCCTTTTCTCTTTAAAAACATACCTTCTCGCCTTCTACGACATACAGAAAAACCACCTAGTTCATGCATTTGCTATGCGAATAGCCCATAAACTCTAATATCTCTTTCCAAAACAAGGTAATCATTACTCAGCAGAGTCTACGTTCTTTAAATCCTTCATTAGTTTATACTTATGTTTGTTGTGGCTGTAGACCAAAACATATTGCAAACTTCTATTCATTGGAAGTTGGATCAATGCAATCTGGATTGCCTAAAGGGTCTTTGCAGCTGAAGACCTGTGAATAAAAAAAACTTTTGCATAGATTAACATTTATTCACTAGGAATTACAGTAACTATCATGCTTGTCAGTATCAGTACACCGTTATCAGGTAACCTGTAAACATTTTTGTGCAGTGAACAGCTGCTAAAAGCTTAACTGTGACGCTATGCATTCCATGCCATGATTTCCTCAAAGGGGCAGTCCCTAATCTAACAAACAGGGAATGTCAAAGTGACGAGACCTGGGCATTCAAAGCCACTCCTTTCTCATCATCACCTAGTACAGCCCCATTGAATGACACTAATATGTTTTCCGGGTTTTCAAACATTCCATCTGTAATCTTGGTTCCAGGCATTTAGCCATTTGAAAGCAACACTGCTTCTCTTATAAATCTGTACTCTCATTAGACACCTCACATTGTGTCTGTAAATCACTCAACATTTTCTCAACAAAATCTCCCGTGACCAAATATTCACAAATATTTCCAGATTCTGTGATTTCCAGGTTGAAAGTAAACATATATATCCACAATTCTCGCTCACAGATGACATTTTATCTCGTAACATTTCTTTATGGGCATAACAAATCCTCCTGATTTCTGAGAAACATTCATCAGCGCCATTTTTCCCAGATTAAACAGCTTTTAATATCTGCATGTAAAAGCTCACTCCCACAATTGTCAACTTCATTAAAGAGAAAGCTATTTTTCTCTACTTCCGAAACAAAATGATTTTGTTCAAATACACAAATGGCTTGTTGGATCCCAGTCAGCTTTGTTCTGACATCCACTGAATCGTGCAGTGACGGACCAAAGATTTTAAAACACTTTTGCATCTCTTCAAAAGCGTACAATTACACATGTCCAACTTTTTTAACCTTGAAACATGTCTCTTGTAAAACGGTCAAGACAGACAAACACGGATCTCCCTCACACACAGTAAGACGGAGATAAAACTCACATACAGAGAAAGAAAAATTAACTGTTATCTTCCAGCCTACTGCTGTGTAACTACAAGTCCCAGCATTAGACTAAATACAAATTAGCTTCAACATTATTATCACACGGCACTCCGGACATATAAGCATACTTGAAAAACCTTTTTCTCAATGTTACATACATTGCCAGATAACAAAATACAGAGTCCTTCTTATCTCAACACACTGAAATCTTTTACACAGAATAAGGGAGCGGCACATTTCACTCTTTCAGCTGTGCAGCATCAAACATACATTTTTAGTACACAACCTACTTGATTCATTATTTTAGTCATTATATCATTTAGCTTGTGATACATTTAGCCTATCCACATATTTTGCGACTTTCCAGATCTCTTAACTTTCCTTTGCCACCTCAAACTATCTCTTGGGGTTTGGGCTCAATACCCCTTTGTTCTTGTCACATTGCTACTTGCAACACCCTTGTTTCTCCATTAACACATGTCAATTCCTTCTTTGGCTATCCCCTCTTTCTTGACAAAATTACTTGCAGACCTTCTACTCCCCACACATCCTAGAAATCTGTGCATCATTTCTATGGGGGGGTTGCTGTCTTCTATCTGCTTACTGTCTATATTCCCCTATATTGACAGTACTTTGAAGTCCCAATAGAGACTCTGGTCTAGTTTCTGTGGGTTGTCCCAATAGTGGACGTCCCGTTCTGAGGACTCCTAACAGTGAATGTCCGGGTCTGTGGGCTCCGTACACTAGATGCCCCTTTTAGGCTCCATACACTGGATGCCCCTTTTGGACTCCTTACACTGGATGTCCCTTTTTGGACTCTTTACACTGGGTGTCCGTGCAGAATAGCCTGACAGCAACTGGGACGAAGGTCTGAAAACTCTTTCTAAACTTCTTGACAAAGTTCTGGGGATGGTGTATGACACATGCACTCAAAATTCACTCATCTTTCAGAAATCTAATTACCAATACAATTACAATAAACAAATTGTTAGTAACTGTATAATTCTGAGATTTACAGATCTGCATGCCTGATACCTTAGACGGACATGAGGAAGCTCTAAACAGAGGAACCTGACGAGTAGAAAACTCTACTCACCCGGGTTATAGTCAGAGTCTTGTGTCCAGGGCGACCTCCAGTTCTGTCTGTCCTTGGCTCAGATCAGCAGTCTCGGTGTGGACCTCCAATGCTGTCGAATCTATATCAGATTGTTCACCTGTAAGTGTCAGTTTATCAGTTATGAGCTCATCAGCCGGAGAGAATTAAATACACTGCATGGTTTAAGTGTACAATAAACTCTGCCTTATTAGTTCCAAGTCCCTATCTATATAGCAAAAATCACGTATTACAGAAAACTACGCCCCAAAAGGTTTTAACCACTCATGCTTCTTTACTTAGATCTTGCTATATTCAAACATTTCCAAAGAATACTCCCTAAAAGGGGGGTTTTGGTTATATCTTCCACCTGCTATATCCAAGGTCATAAGCATGGTTCTAGAAAATAATGAATTACTCCTACAACTAGCTTGTATCTAATTGTCTTTAAGCTATAAGAGAATAAAATGACTATAAGGCAACAAGATGGGGTCAGCTTAGCAAAATCATATTTCTCAGCACCTAGAGAATATGTTGATTACTATCTCAAAGTTTTTTTTTAAATGTTTGCTCTGTGTACCTATTTTCTAGGTAATTTTTGGAATCATTCTGTTGAAGATATCACTATTTTAAGACTATTCGAAAAAAATCAGAGACTGGATTTTGTGAATAATGATACATTTATTTTTAATTTTTTAACCAAACAAACAAAAAAGATATAATAAGAATACAAAAGAAACAAGTTACATCACTTTGTTTTTTGTATTTTTGACTGGAAGGTGATTTTGGTTTTGGCCTGGTTACGGGTCACTCGTGATATGGAAGGCTTGGGAGAAGAAGCAGAAGTCATTGGGTCAGCATGGTGTGACTGACAATGTGCCAAAGGTGCTGGAGGGTAGACAGGAAGGCCCAGAGGGTGTGGCGAAGGTTGGCCAGGAGGGGAGGTCGGAGGTTAGACCGGAGCTTAGGCAGGAGGTTGGGCAGGAGGGTAGGCCAGAGTTTTGGCAACAGGGTAGACCAGAGTGTAGGCCAGAGGTTGGGCAGAAGTGTAGGCCGGAGGGTAGGCAGGAGGTTGGGCAAGAGGGTAGGCTGGAGGGTAGGCCAGAGCTTGGGCTGGAGGTTGGGCTGGAGGGTAGGCCAGATGTTGGGCTGGGGCTTGGGCTGGAGGGTAGGCAGGAGGTTAGGCAGAAGGTTGGACAGGTGGGTAGGATGGAGGCAGAGATGTGGCAGGAGGGGCTGGGGCAGAGAGGTATTGGGGTCCGATTGTTGGATTGGTGGGGATTGAGGGACAGCAGGGGAAAAGTGGGGACTATAAAGGGGGAAAAAGGAGCATGATGGGACTGAGGGTCTCGAGTGGTTAAATTTGGCTGACAGTTGGGAGGGAACATTGGGGATAATGGTGAAAGAGTGAACTTTTGTAGAAGAAGTTGTGAAATGTGATGCTGGTCTTAGAAGCGTGAGAAGCGGTTGAACATTTCTTTGAGTGTGGAATTAATTGTTTTCAGGTTTGTGTCTAAATTGTGTTCCAGATGAGTGAAGGTAGTGAAAATCTCATGGGTATTGTCTCTAATGTCTTTGTTGGATTGGTGCAGGTACACGACTAAGTGAGGGAGTGCCTGCTGCCGAACGACCCTTACTTCCTCCCTGTGAAATAGACAGATGTTTAGTTAGTCTAAATCTGATCAATATATGTGCAACTTGTCTTTCAATCTAGGCTTAAAGTCGTGCCAGCTGTGTCAAATGAGTAAAAAAATTAATGTTTGAACATCAGCAAATATATATATATATATTTTTAATTAAAGAATTAATATAAGTCAACACACACAAAATACAAAATGTGTGTCTTACCCTTGTTGGCTAAATGTAACCAACAAACATGCAATTTTCTATAACTTAACTTCCACCCAAGAAAAACAAAAAACACTTCATCTAATGTTTTAGGTTAACAGCAAGCTGTCAGATGATATGTTTTCAGAAAACAAATTTATAAATTAGTGGGCCCAAGGTTAAAAAAATACCGTTTTCTAATCTCAATCGACGTACGATGACATGGAGCAATGGCATTGACCTGTACTGTTATCTCATCCCACATATGTGCTTTAGGTGTTGTGGAGAGCTGGCGGGTGGTGTAGTGTAGTTTATCCATCACCATCAAAACAGGGATAACATTTTAAAATAAAAAATAATGTGTCATATTTATTCCAACAGACAGTATGAGCCGCCACCGTCGCAGACAGGCAGAAGAAGGAGGTGTGGCCAGGGAGTAGGGCCAGGAGGAGGCCATGTAGGAGGAGGAGGCTAGAGAGGAGCCCAGAGAGGAGGAGGAGCCAAAAGAGGATGAGGCCTGGGAGGTGCCCAGAGAGGATGAGGCCAGGGAGGAGGAGGAGCCCAGAGAGGATGAGGCCAAAGGGGAGAAGGAGTAACCCAGAGACGATGAAGCCAGAGAGGAGGAGGAGAAGGAGCCCAGGGAGGAGGAGGACCAAGAGGTGGAAGCTGTTGAAGAATGTAAGTATTTTCAGTAAACAATTTGCCAAATTTTATTGGGTTTGGAGGCCCAGGGTAGTCATAAGAAAGCCTTGATTTTACACAAGGAAATTACCCTAGACCTAATTAGCCGTTCCACAGGTTTTGAACATGATGGGCCTAATAAGTGTTTGGTGGAAACAACCCCCGTCCGGCTACCCCACAAGTGTATATATATATATATATATATATATATATATATATATATTTATATATATACATGTGGCACCAAAAAGTGTTAGTCCTCTAGCTATTACTCTGATTAGCATAACATGAACCTTTGCAGAGAGTTTCAAGTTATGTAACACGTTACACCTCTGCTGATCCTGGCAAATGGGTATACAAAGTGCACCCCTAGAAGTAATATATATTAGGAAATGTTTCTATTTTTAACAGTTCAAGAAGACAGTCATATCTGCCACACCCCTGACCTGCCTTCCAGTACCCCTGACCCAGTAGAATATCCCCCATCCCTGGCCTGTATTTTAACAAAAATAAGAAATATCACAATAAAATAAAACAATTTTAAAAATTGATTGAAACCAATGTAAAAATTATTGGAAAAAAATTATACAAGTTAATTATTTTTATTGTCCTGGCTTTTTTTGTTTGCTATGTAAAAACAATGATCAAAACATTGGTGTGTGTATTCTCTAATTAACTAAAAATGTGTGTTCATGAAATAATGAACAATAATGAAGGGATATTTTGAACAAACATTAATATTTAACTTTCTTTGGCCCCTTCCTACTGGATAATAATTCCCATAAATTTTTAGACATAAGGAGGTTTGTGATGAGGGTAGCAGGTAACCAAAAACTTTAGCATCATCCCACTATGACTGTACTGAACAAAGTAATCGTCTTTCCACTCACGTTATGGGCACAAAGCCATTATGTCATTATCATCATATGTGATCCAGTCACAATATTGACATAAAACATTACATTTTTTCAGACAAACTGAAAAACAAAAAAAGCCGTCCCCCCTTAGACTGTAGTGCTGACAGCTTAGAAAGGAAGTCGTAAAACATGTTGGCCAAACTGCGTGGGTTGACTCTGATTTCACTATTATCAACACTAGGCTTTGTCTCCCGCAGCATAGTGTCCCCCTGCCATAATGGCATCCGGCCCCAGAGTACTCAGCACTGGCTGCGTTTCCTAGGGATCATCCCCCCCATCTCCCTGTGATGAAAGCACTATAGCCCTTCCCGGATCGATGTGTGGGAGAATAATAATACTAATAATACATTAAAGTCATTTGTCCCAGGTGCACTACAGGTCCCAGGATGGTCAGGACACATTGAAATACAACACAGACACAAGTTTAAACATGATTTCTAATGAAACAAATAACACACACTTTATTTGTCACATACATGATAGTGTGATCCAAATAAAACCGAAACCCGGGTAGATGATACAAAATCTCCTGCAAAGTAAACTCTTTTTAAATACTTATGAATATTTTTTTCAAAAAATGGATATTATTAAACGTAGAAAATTATAATAAAAACTTTAGTGCAGTAGATTTTAGTTCCTGTGTGTTCTGATTAATTGAGTTAAAGTGACTCCTTATTGACCAACCTCGAGTTTCCTGTGCAGGACAGTTAATAATATTTATTACTATTAGTTTAAGTGAAGCCCTAAGCTGAGGGCAATTAAAATTTTGTGCTATAGTTCATCAGCACTGCATTAGGGGTTAAACATGTGGTGTCAGCCAGCCTATCACTCCTGGGGGAGTGGTCTCACAGGAGGGCATAAATTATCTGGGAGCTGGGGGCTGGCTCTCTCTTTGTCCTGGATGCCAGATACCTCCCTCCCGCCCGGCATAAGCTGGTTATACTAAATTCAGGCCTTGTCTTAGGTCAAGGCGCTGCGGGTAGGAGAGTAATGCAGTCAGCGACTAATCGAAGGTACTACTGTTTAATTGGCCGCACGTCACTGCCCCTTTTGCAGTAACCTGACTCTTGGCCTCTGGGGCGGAGGATATACGGTCGTATATGACAATGTGAGTCCAGAAGGGGGCAGTCACGATGACGCCAAGTTTAGTACCGACCAATCGTGAAGACTTGTGATACGTAAAGTCTTGGGACATCGGTATTGCTTCACCTTACGCTGTATTGGTTTAAAGTTTAGTCGTTAGCTGACTGCTTCGCTCTCGTCGCCATTCAGAGTTTTAAAATAAAAATAAAATGCTTCCACAAATATAAATACGCCCCTTTTTTGCCAAACTTATATCTGGTGTCCGTGTCGTTATTTTAGATAAGAGGTATTAAGTGTTTAATCATTAAGGTATATGTGCAAAGATAAAAAGTATTAGCACTGAACATTTTAATTAATATGATTACTTTTTATTAATTCACAATAATAATAATAATAATAATAATAGTGATATAAATATAAATACATTTAATACCATAGATATGTCATATACATATACATAAAAAACTATTGAAACTCTTCCACTCAAACTCCAAAAAGCAATGAAGTTACGACAATTAAGGCAGAAACCTTAATGGACGTGTTCCTTGCGCAATACAGACATGGTATGTCATCACATCCTGCAGTTAGCTGCAGATTCTGCACTATCATGTAGTCAGATTACTGTCACTCACACAATACAGACATGGTATGTCATCACATCCTGTGGTTAGCTGCAGATGCTGCACTATCATGTAGTCAGATTACTGTCACTCACACAATACAGACATGGTATGTCATCATATCTTGTGGTTACCTGCAGATTCAGCACTATCATGTAGTCAGATTACTGTCACTCACACAATACAGACATGGTATGTCATCACATCCTGTGGTTAGCTGCAGATTCAGTACTATCATGTAGTGAGATTACTGTCACTCACACAATACAGACATGGTATGTCATCACATCCTGTGGTTAGCTGCAGATTCAGCACTATCATGTAGTCAGATTACTGTCACTCACACAATACAGACATGGTATGTCATCACATCCTGTGGTTAGCTGCAGATTCAGCACTATCATGGAGTCAGATTACTGTCACTCACACAATACAGACATGGTATGTCATCACATCCTGTGGTTAGCTGCAGATTCAGCACTATCATGTAGTCAGATTACTGTCACTCACACAATACAGACATGGTATGTCATCACATCCTGTGGTTAGCTGCAGATTCAGTACTATCATGTAGTGAGATTACTGTCACTCACACAATACAGACATGGTATGTCATCACATCCTGTGGTTAGCTGCAGATTCAGCACTATCATGTAGTCAGATTACTGTCACTCACACAATACAGACATGGTATGTCATCACATCCTGTGGTTAGCTGCAGATGCTGCACTATCATGTAGTCAGCTTACTGTCACTCACACAATATAGACATGGTATGTCATCATATCTTGTGGTTACCTGCAGATTCAGCACTATCATGTAGTCAGCTTACTGTCACTCACACAATACAGACATGGTATGTCATCACATCCTGTGGTTAGCTGCAGATTCAGCACTATCATGGAGTCAGATTGCTGTCACTCACACAATACAGACATGGTATGTCATCACATCCTGTGGTTAGCTGCAGATTCAGCACTATCATGGAGTCAGATTACTGTCACTCACACAATACAGACATGGTATGTCATCATATCTTGTGGTTAGCTGCAGATTCAGCACTATCATGAAGTTAGATTGCTGTCACTCACACAATACAGACATGGTATGTCATCACATCCTGTGGTTAGCTGCAGATTCAGCACTATCATGGAGTCAGATTGCTGTCACTCACACAATACAGACATGGTATGTCATCACATCCTGTGGTTAGCTGCAGATTCAGCACTATCATGGAGTCAGATTACTGTCACTCACACAATACAGACATGGTATGTCATCATATCTTGTGGTTAGCTGCAGATTCAGCACTATCATGAAGTCAGATTGCTGTCACTCACACAATACAGACATGGTATACATCACATCCTGTGGTTAGCTGCAGATTCAGCACTATCATGGAGTGAGATTACTGTCACTCACACAATACAGACATGGTATGTCATCACATCCTGTGGTTAGCTGCAGATTCAGCACTATCATGGAGTAAGATTGCTGTCACTCACAAAATGGTGGAGCTGCTAATTCACAGATTTGTGTATTCACTTGAATACACACATGCAGTACTATTACATTGTCTTAGTTTAGCTTTATCGTAGTTTAGGGTCTGCTTGTCTTAGAAAAAGACATTAGAGCAATAAAAAAGTAGAAGCATTTGCGCAAAGAACACGTCCATTAAGGCTTCTGCCTTAATCTTCATAAGTTTTGGAGTTTGAGTTCAAGAGTTTCAATTTTTTTCTTATATTTTAGATGGTGTGTCATGGTAAGGAACCTTAATCGGACATGTTAAACCGTAAGGATTTTTGTCTATGGAATTTTATAGCTTTTTGTAAGGTTAAAATATTAATTATACCAAATTTACGAAACATGAACACAAAACTTTGATGACAGATAAGAATCACTTGGCCTATCTAGTTTCCATTATTTTTTTAATCCCTAATAAACAAGAGTGTTTAAAATTCTCTATTATATTAATCTCTACCACTTCTGTTGGATGCCTATCCCAACTATCAACTACCATTTTGGTCAAGTAATTTTTCCTCTAAACCTAGTACACTCCATTGCCAGTGCATGTCTTTTTCTCACACATACCCCGCTGCCCACCAGCTTTGTGATCACATGCACGCATGCCACCACCAACTGCACCAGCTTTTTATTCACGTCACTTACCATGTACCAGTCTCTCTCACATGGCACACCATTCTTATAAGCTTTTCTTAACATGTCACCAAATATGCTCAACAGATTTTCTGTCATGTGTCATCCCATATATCCTTTTCTCTTAGATGCTAAACTGTATACCCACAACCATATCTTATGTGCTACACTGAGTGGTGCAGTATGTATAAATGTTCTGGCAGGCAGTGGTGGGGTGCAGCATATATGTATAATCTGCTAGGCCGTGTTGAGGTGCAGCATGCATGTATGTATGTATAGTCTTGCAGACAGTGGTGGGGTGCAGCATGCATGTATGTATGTATGTATGTATGTATGTTCTGGCAGGCAGTGGTGGGGTGCAGCATGCATGTATGTATGTATATTCTTGCAGACAGTGGTGGGGTGCAACATGCATGTATGTATGTATGTATGTATATTCTTGCAGACAGTGGTGGGGTGCAGCATGCATGTATGTATGTATGTATGTTCTGGCAGGCAGTGGTGGGGTGCAGCATATATGTATAATCTGCTATGCCGTGTTGAGGTGCAGCATGCATGTATGTATATTCTTGCAGACAGTGGTGGGGTGCAGCATGCATGTATGTATGTATGTATGTATGTATGTATGTTCTGGCAGGCAGTGGTGGGGTGCAGCATATATGTATAATCTGCTATGCCGTGTTGAGGTGCAGCATGCATGTATGTATGTATATTCTTGCAGACAGTGGTGGGGTGCAGCATGCATGTATGTATGTATGTATGTATGTATGTTCTGGCAGGCAGTGGTGGGGTGCAGCATGCATGTATGTTCTGGCAGGCCGTGTTGAGGTGCAGCATGCATGTATGTATGTATGTATGTTCTGGCAGGCAGTGGTGGGTTGCAGCATGCATGTATGTATGTATGTTCTGGCAGGCAGTGGTGGGGAGCAGCATGCATGTATGTATGTATGTTCTGGCAGGCAGTGGTGGGGAGCAGCATGCATGTATGTATGTATGTATGTTCTGGCAGACAGTGGTGGGGTGCAGCATGTATGTATGTATGTATGTATGTATGTATGTTCTGGCAGACAGTGGTGGGGTGCAGCATGCATGTATGTATGTTCTGGCAGGCAGTGGTGGGGTGCAGCATGCATGTATGTATGTATGTTCTGGCAGGCAGTGGTGGGGTGCAGCATGCATGTATGTATGTATGTATGTTCTGGCAGGCAGTGGTGGGGTGCAGCATGCATGTATGTATGTATGTATGTTCTGGCAGGCAGTGGTGGGGTGCAGCATGCATGTATGTATGTATGTTCTGGCATGCAGTGGTGGGGAGCAGCATGTAAGTTAGTATCTTCTGGTAGGCAGTGGTGTCGGTGGCAGTCATTTTCATGATGACTACCACACTGACAAGATTGTCAGCGACATGAAGTTAACGATGACGAGGATTACGACGGTCACTATACATCTACATACCTTAATGTAGATGTGCAGCATTTGCGACAGGTCTTGTAGTCGTCACGTCACAATTCCGATGGTAGACATTCGGCGTCTGGTAAGAACGTCATTCCCCGTGCTGACAGTGTTATTGCCGTTTTTAAGGTGGCAATGGCTGTACCCTGCGCCACAAAACCTTATAGAGGTGTGGGGACCAGCCATTGCCGGCTTAAAGGCGGAAATCTCACTGTCAGCACGGGGAATGACGTTCTTACCAGACGCCGAATGTCTACCATCGGAATTGTGACGTGACGACTACAAGACCTGTCGCAAATGCTGCACATCTACATTAAGGTATGTATACTCACCGTCGTAATCCTCGTCTTCAGTATCTTTAAGTCGATCACATTCTTGTCGGTCTGCTACTCATAAAATGCATATGGTTAATGTCTTTTCTTACATGCACCTTACCAACCTTCGTAAGTGTAACTTAAACTAAACCAAATAAACACACGGACACGTATAAGCTTTTTGGGCAAAAGGTCTCAGTTTTATTAATAACCAATTAAATGAAATTTCGCATGGTAGTGGCGTGAGCAAAATGCAGTCAACTAAACAACCAATCATCTAACCAAATACTGCAATGCCCAAATGGCATTCAAACTAACCAAGGAATAATCCCTTAACATTGGCCGGTGCTAAAACAGGCGTCAGCGTGACTGCTCCCTCCTGGACTCAACATTGACGGCCACGCAAAACACGCCAAGGGATCCTACACTCAGAAGAATCAAGAGTGATGTTACTTGAAAGGGGCAGTGACGTGCGGCCAAATAGCATAAACACCGTTGTGACTAGTCGCTGACTGCACTGTTCACCCACCAACTGCGCCTCCTCTGTAAATAAAAATTTGTTAAACGAAACCATATACAACTAGCTGGGTGGGAGGGAAGGCATCCGAGAAAGTGCAGGAAGAAAAGACCCAGCATTCCATGGGGAGCAATATGAAGAGGCTATGCCACTCCGCATGGATCCTATTGGCTGGATATCAGCAAAACTTTAACCCCGAATGGGTAAGTGCTTGAAACCAATGCCTTTAAGTGCCCTCAGCTTAATGGCTTCAATTAACATCGGGTATACGTACCCCACCCAGTGGTGGGGTGCAGTATGTATGTATGTTCTGGCAGGCAGTGGTGGGGTGCAGTATGTATGGTCTGCTAGGCAGTGGTGGGGTGCAGTATGTATGGTCTGCTCGGCAGTGGTGATGTGCAGCATGTATGCATGTTCTGGCAGGTAGTGGTGAGGTGGAGTATGTATATATATATATATATATATAAATGTACTGGCAATTAGAGGTGGAATACAGTAAGTATGTTCTGGCAGGCAGTTGTGGTGTGCAATATGTATGTATGTATGTATGTATGTATGTATGTTATGGCAGACAGTGGTGCGGTGCAGTATATATGTATGTTCTGCAGGCAGTGGTGGAGTGCAGTATGTTTATGTGTTGTATGTTCTGCAGGTATTGTTGAGGTGCAGTATGTATGTATGTATGTATGTATGTATGTATGTATGTACTAGCAGGTAGTGGTTGGGTGCATTATATATCTTTGTTCAGAGGTGGGGTGCAACATGTATGTGTGACTGGATCACTTATATGTAACTTATAGTATAAATTTATTTAAAGAAAACAGCGCAGTCCACTTATTTTTGATATTGTGTATATTTTGTACAGGAAATCTTTATTTCTGAGACCAGGGGAGAAAATTCTTTTTTTTCTGTTTTAACCTTGCTAGAGAGAATGCCTTGCTTGCGGTTTTGTAACTTTTCTTGGGGAATTCTTTTCTTTGGAGGAAATGTGTATTCTGCAACTGTTGGAAAAAAGGACCCATGTTAATTAGACCTTTTGATGTGTGAGGGTCCAGCATCTGAAGGCATGGGAAGATTTAATTAGCATGCTGATTTTCTCTGTGTCTGAAACAAGATCCAGGAAATCACAGAAAGTGTTAGGATATCATAGAGTAGTGTAAATATTGTTAGCTTTGCATTGCATGTAAATCCATATTTGGGTAAAAAAGCTGCATCCTGATTCTAAAAATAGCCTGTGTCCAAATCTGTATAAAAAGCCCAGTCTTGTATTGAAAATTGTTCTTCTGATTCCATCTGACCTGAGCACTGATATCTTCAATCAGTGTGGCTGTAAAAAAAACATCACTTGCTTCAAAGACCTGCTTATAAAAAAACATCCCCCATGCTGAAAATCCTGTGACCTCCAGATTAGACCCAAAATCTAATCTGTTTCTGAGGTTTGGACCCAGAATCCAGTACCACCGCTCTGCCGCTACCCATCATCTCTGGCCAGTGTGATAGTCCAGGGGAGATCCTTCCACAGCAACCCTGATCCATAGGAAGAGGTCAGGAGTACCAGCCCAGGTACACCAGTAACGGAGTACACTCGCAGCTTCAGTTACTCAGAAGAAACACAGTACTGGATGCCGGTAAAGGAGTCCAGTGGTGGCAGCATTTATAAGCCCCTCCTACTGCGGTGAGAGGGCGCGTTTGGGATACCTTAAGGGAACAGTGGCAAAGTAAGCCCAGCCGGTCCCAGCAGCAACAAACAGGGTGGCATAGGCGGTCCATCCTATCATAGTATGTATGTATGTATGTATGTTCTGGTAGGCAGTGGTGTGGTGCATATATGTATGTATATTCTTGCAGGCAGTGGTGGGGTGCAGCATGTATGTATGTTCTAGCAGGCAGTCGTGGGGTGCATGTATGTATGTTCTGGCAGGGAGTGGTGGGGTGCAGTATATATGTATGTTCTGGCAGGGAGTGGTGGGGTGCAGTATATATGTATGTATGTTCTGTCAGGCAGTGGTGGGGTACAGTATATATGTATGTTCTGCAGTCAGCCGTGGGGTACAGTATATATGTATGTTCTGCAGTCAGCGGTGGGGTACATTATATATGTATGTTCTGCAGTCAGTGGTGGGGTACAGTATGTATGTATGTATGTATGTATGTATATGTATGTATGTATCTCCACACAGGCAGTTGGACAGAGGCACACACTAGATTGGAGGACAGAGGCATACACATGGCAGGGTGGCAGTGGGACAGAGGAACACATGGGCAGGGTGGCAGGGGGAAACATGGCAAGGGGACAAGGGCACACAAGGGCAAGGAGACAAAGGCACACACCTGACACCTGGACATAGGTAGATGTAGCCTTTTAATTTAATTTAATTTTGGAGCCAACCAATGCTTATTGGTTGGCTCCGGTTGGCCCGCCCCATTTCCACCGATAATCGGACCTCTCTTAAGCACTTGAATGGCAGTGGGTGGCTTGGGAATGAGTTGCCTGCAGCACTGGAGCTGGGGACTGCTAATATCCTTCAGGTCTGTCATTCTCCCCATGCCGCGCCCTGCACTGCAGGGATCGCACACTGTTTCTCTACTCTCTCTGCTCTTAGGTACAGCCTTTTGCTGTGCTTACCTGGTCACACAAAACACCCGCACCCGGCACCTCGATGTCCCCCGGTGATGAGCGCCCGACAGCCGAGCTCCTCACTCTCTCAACAACTCCACTCGGTAACTCAGTGTTGAACAATAATTAATGAATTTGTTGTCTGTGAGGCTCAGTATGTGTGGGGCATACTTCATTTTCATCCTCCTATGGACTATTCAGTATGACAATATATAAAGGTATATAAAGGTAATAATTATTCGTCTGCATTCATTCCTCCCGTGCATGATAGATAATAAGACAATGATATCTGTGTGTATATTCTTAGCTAGAATGCTGTCTGCTCATCTGGAAATAGTTATAGTGATTGTAGATTGACTTATTGTTCCGTATTCATCCCTTGTGTGGAGCTAGTGCGATCAATGTTAGTCCACTAATGACATCTGTCTGTAACTGCTTGGTTGATGTAATATCTAGTCATACACAGTAATATTTATATTGTCAGGTAATACTAATTACCATGGTTTAAAATGCTATCATGGTACTTTACATGCACTTTACATGTTAGCATGTCTCAGAACGAGCACAGAGCACTTTTAAATCTCCCGGCCTTAGCTCAGTGCAGTGACTAAATTAATTGATGTCACTGAGGGGCAGGAAGTTTAAAACTGGCTCTGTTACACAGCCGCCTCTGGCACCGCTCCGAGGGATTACACTATGAAATGAGAGAGATGCCAGGGCTAAACATGCTAGTGTGTGTCCCTTGCAGCCCTAAAACCCAAGCCATCCTCCCTGTTCCCCCAAATATGGCTAATTTTTCCTGCTCACAGAAGAATTTTTTCTTAGCGAGAGGGTCAGCCATATTTGTACTCGCAAGTGAAGCCAGTCTGAGTACACCCAGCACACACCTCTATCTGACATGTGCAACGTTATGAAATTTTCTGGAATCTCCTATTTTTAAAATGGTGCATATTTTACCAGATTGGAAAAAAAAACTATAAGTTTCTCAAAGTTGTCAATCATCAAAGGCACTCTTCCATCCTAATAGCTTTCTAACAAAACAAATTCCTAGGGGGTAAATGTATCATACCCCGGTTTCTTCAACTCCCGCGAGTTCGGCAAGATGACAGCTAAAATTTAAAGCGGCGCTGCCTTGTAAAGGCAAGTCTCCCTTTACAAGGCAGGGAGACTTGCCTTTACAAGGCAGCGCCGCTTTAAATTTTAGCTGTCATCTCGCCGAACTCGCGGGAGTTGAAGAAACCGGGGTATGATACATTTACCCCTAGTCTTAAAACCTCCTGTACACTTTTACGCTCTCCCAACAAAATCTGAAAATTTAGTATTTAGATTATCCCAAATTTGACTTTTTTTATTCTTTTATCTGTAATTTGGCACACAGAACTTTTGGACAGTTCTCCATTTGCATGCCAAATTTCAGCTTAATAACTTTAATACTAAATATTTAAAATGTAGCCCATCAAACACCATGGCCCCTCTCACAAATTTAACATGGCTGAATGCTGTTTATTAGATGCAACCTTAATATAAGGGCACGACTGTGCCCTTATAATATATATATATATGTATATATTAAATCCAAATAATGAGGTATTTACACTGAATGCAGAGTCTGACAACGATTCTGCACTCAGTATAATATTTATTGCAAAATAAACAACTAACATCTCAACACATTGCGAGTACACAGAACTGATCTATTGCTATGAGGACCAAATTCATCTTGGTTTGTATCTGGAGATCCGTTGCATGATGAATCCTTGTGTACGTTTCTTGCACTGATGTGCGTATACTACATTATGCAAGTTGCGCACAGAATACGTCTGCTAATGAATCAGTCCCAAGGATTTTTTTGGATAATCCAATACCCAGTTTTATTATAAATTACTTTAAAAACGTTTGATTTTTTTTATTTAGTAAACTTTTGATTTACCAAATTTACTAATACTACTAGTTGTTATAGTTTCTGCCCTCTGACCAATTATAGGAATCTCAATAAATAAAAGACAATAAATTCCTCTAATTTAATCATTCCCTTTAAGTTATTTAAAACTGTGTCTTATATTAGTATTTACACCTTTTCTAATGCATGCAATTTAATATGAGTTAGAATAAACTAGTTCCCATATTTCTAATGCTTTACAGCCGTTACCCCAGTAGTGAAACACTTACCAAATACTCCACTCAAAGATCAGCTGATAGATCCTGGACACGTCCCTCTTCCACACTCCTAGTATATCATTAACTAAACTATTGTCAATACTGTCTTTAGTTGGTGCACTTGATGTACGTAGCAGGCCTCAGTTATTCTTTTCACAGTCAGTTATAATTATAGATCTTTGGACAACTTTTTTAGTATTTCCATATAACACTTTCAGTCTTTTAATATGTTTAATATCTCACGGTGCTTGAATGATGTCTTTATACTTTGTGTAAATAAGGATTTTGTGCAACTATAGTATTTTACTGATGGTTACGATAAATTAGCTATCTTGAATGATAAGTCCATATAACACAACATTATTGAACTATATGAGAGTAGTAATATACAGGCATAAAGATGACATATGTGTCTGAGGTGTAATGTTTGCAGCTTTAGTTTCAGTTCTGTTTCTGTCATGCTTGACACTGTACAACAGTATAAGTGAAGTTGAAGACTCAGTGCAAAAATAATTCTTTGCTTCCACCCTGTTTTCTGCAGTTGTTCTTTCATTTTCATTAATACCTCAATACACTTATTTTTACTCTTCATTCATGGTCTCCTCACTGGCACCTCCTTCCAGTACTTAACTCTTCAACCAACTTCACTTTATCAACTGCCGACAACTGAGCTCTGCATACTCACCATCTGTCATGGCTCATGCCATCTCCTTTCACCCCTCCTTCAAATAAGCATGTTGGTAGCTGTAGTTCTCAGTTGTAGTTCTGGTCAAGACCATACAGCACAACAGCACATGCATATTATGTCACATGGTACCGACAATGTTAATTAAATGATAGCACAGTTCCAGAGGATTGGTGTAAAGCATGATCAGGCCTCTGTTCTAAGGTCAATATGGAGGAAGGATGTCTCATTTCCACTCTTTCCTCCATATTTTCATACACTTAGTCTCTTTGTGTGTCTATCCACCAGGAGGCGTGTTCATGGGAAGACTCAGGGCATAGTTGTGACACGCATGATGTCATTTATGAGGGTCCACTATTCTACAGAGTGTTCTGTGTGTAATAGCTAAGTATAACATATGATGTCCTTTACTCCTAATACAGATCGCTGTAGCTCCATATGCATTAGTACATAGTGTTTTGAGGTAAGTGGATACTGACTATTTGTTTTCTCTGACTTCTATTGTTCTCATTTCTCATCACCCCTGATTCACAAATCTTTTATAACACCATCTGGGTTTCCTACTGTTCCAAGTATCTGATCACTGGTGGAGTTTTATCTTGCTATGGGGATCACATTATATACTTTCCATTATGTGCACCACCCTAATTTCTATTAGACTATCATGGTTTTTGAGAATTTCTGACTCATATCACTTGGCACAGATCTTATATTTAGTTAATTATAGATGTTTGTGATTTATACGGTAATCATACAGCAATATTGTTTGATAGCACTCAATGACTTTGTAAATCGGTCACAGTTATCACTTGCACAAAGCCCTTTCATTGCTTAGAGTATATATTATATTTCACTACAATTATTTTCTTTTTGACGGGGCTTTCCACACTCACATATGTGGGGACTGCCATGGGTCCCTGTAACGCCCTCTCCCATGAACTTCTTCCAAGGTTGTTGGGAGGTATCCAACATGTATATAAGATGTCACATTATGTTTTTTAGTCACTACACTGATGGTTTTATTACTAATTGTGATGAGTTATTGCAACAATGGTTACAATGTTGTAATGTATATTAATACTCGTTTAAATAATCATTTTTAATGTTACATTTCTAGATATTGAGCCAGTCTTTGCAAAGGTCTAAATTATACATTACAAACAACTATACATTGTAACCCAACTCAAGGATTCTATTACTTAAGCTATATTGTAGCCATCACAAACCATTACTCTGCATCATACCCGAATGTCACCACTGGTGGGTATGTCACATTTACTTTGCTGAGGACAAATTTCTATATCGGTCCAAAATTACTAAATAGCTTTGAATTAGTGTTACCTCTAAATTTCCTACAACAACTCCTTCCATGCTGGAGTGTTTGTAACCTGGCAAAACACTGCAATGTCACATGAACAGATCCTAAGATTTCTACACAGCGCATCTAAAGCCTCAACTCCATCTTAGTAGCCCAATGCCTCTAAAAAACTGAACCTAGTTCTGCAGCATCGTCTATAATCACAATCTCTTTTTGGGGTGGCCCCTTTAAAAAACACTCTCTTTCTACCTTACTCCGGTCAGACTGGTTTTGGTCCAGGATAGAACATGTTATTCTTATTAGAGGAAAAGAAGATCTGGCTTTTGAAGTGGCCAAACAAAGGAATTCTTAAACTTGATGAGTTGAGGAAGGTTTTCTTTCCAACTTACTGTATATCAAGTCTGATCCTACATTATTTGCCCCATCATATCAAGTTTCATATGAAAAATCTTGGTACAACATAATTATAAATGCTCACTAAGTCTTACATAGTATTTGTGACATGTTCATTTGGTATTTTGACTTTCCTTCAGGCACGGGGCAGTGGCTGCTCTGCTGGAGGTCATATAGTGTTTACAACTAGAGCAGGGTGTTTGATAACATGCACTCACATGTAACTGAGGGTCACAAGATTTAGGTTCATCTCTCAATATATGAGTGACAAGAAGGAGGCTATACTCACTGTTCACCTGCTCTGATTATACTATGGTAGTGAACTGGATGGAGAGAGTGTTTAGTCCAGGATCCATCCACATTTCATTATTCATGAGAAAGTACCCACTGAGAGGTATGAATAGATGGCTCAGCTGTTTGATTTATAACATTTACCCCTCTGTTTTACTGTATAGCCCTGGGGTGACTTTGTCAATCTATCTGCTAATTCATCAGCAAAGGGCCAATCAGTGATAAAGAGCGGTTCCAACATGTTATGTCTACAAAGGAATCTGAGGAGAGTTACATAGCTGGAGATGAAGAAAGGTATGTAATCAGAGGTCTCTGAAAGGCAATATCATATTTTATATTTTACCTGATGGGTCCTGTACTAGGTGTTGTGTTATGCCCATTTGTCTTTGTTTTGTCACTGTTCAGGACTTGGTTATTGACACAATATTTTCTATTTGTGTCATATCATGGGGTATTGTATGTTGTGTACTTTTGGTTGATTATTTTTCAATGAATTTCAGTGAATAATGCTTATACCTAAACTATGCAATAAATAATTTTAGTGGTAGAAGAAATCAATAGTTATTGTTTTTTTTTTTACAGTTTGATGAATAAATCTCCCACATAGATTTTGCTATATTACTTTATTTTCTTTTTAGTGTCATTAATTGTAAAATCTTCAGTGTCAGTTATTATACTGTTCTTAACCAGTTGAACACTGGCGGTCAAATGTAGGAATTCCAAAGACTTGTATTTCACAGAAGTGGAGATATTCCTGTTTTCCACGTATAATAACGTTCACGTAGCGGCCCACCATATCATGGCACTGGAAGGTTTCAGAAGCTCCATTTAGTAAGGATGTAATCTGCGCACACCTGCATAGGAAATGGAAGATGATTAGTTTCATTGTACGGTCTTTCATGGAACACAATTCTATGGGAAATTACCGCTGAAGGTGACAATTGTGTTCTTTAAAACTAAAATACTAAATCCTCTATTTACAAAAACACTGATGGTGACTAACAACATGAATTATGTCACAGTGCTTAGAAATCACTCACAGATTACATAATATATCAACTTTAGACCCTTCTCTATTATGTTATTCAAATGTCACTAAATTCAGCGATGAACTTCAAAGAAAATCGAGTTATTCAAATATTTCCAAATGTTACAATTGTATTCAATCTTATGACAAATCCTTAAATAATCTAAAAAAAAATCTAAAGAGCAGATTAGCTCCAACATGAAACAAAGTGATTCCTGAATGTCTTCATTACAAGGTTGTCACTGTTTCGTTAACAGTGACTCAAAGTACAAGATTTATACATAATATTATATAACTTTTATTAGTGTAAAGACGATATATTGTGTATCTATTATTAGACTATATCCTGTCTGCGGATACTAATATAATACCAAAACTAAACCAACATTTAAAGTTACAAGGTTTTTTGGAATTAAATTAAAAACAATATATTATAGGGGCCCAGTTGGGCCCTTATATTAAGGTTACATCTAATAAACAGCATTCTGCCATGTTAAATCTGTGAGAGGGGTCATGGTGTTTGAAGGGCTACATTTTAAACAGTATTAAAGCTATTAAGCTGAAATTTGGCACGTGAATGGGGAACTGTCCACAGGTGCCGCATGAAAAATTTCAGCAAAAAAGAATAAAAAATGACAAATTAGCAATAATCTAAATTTCAAACTCTCACCATTTTTTTCCACTTCCTGTTCTGCAAAAGTCACCATTTTTCTGTTTTTTTAGGGAGAGCGTAACTCAGTGTACAGGAGGTTTTAAGACTTGGGGGTAAATGTATCAAGGTCCGATTTTGCAAACCCAGTGATTTTCTCGGGAGAGTTGAAACTCTCACATGTATGAAGCTGAGATTTCATATAAAATTGCCAGAGTTGTGCTCCTGTCAAAATAGCTATTTCCAAAATCGAAACAGATCAAACTCCCGACTGTTTGCCAGTGCAGCTATACAAGTCTCAAATGTATGAAGCTGCGATTAAGCAAACTCAGGAGAGTTTGCTTTCAAATACACCAGATACAACACGCTGCTTGATAGCAGCATGTTGTATAAACACATCACTGTTACACTGCCTGTCATACGCCGGAGCTCCGGCAGCTGTAAAAACTGTTAAAATAGATCAAAGTTAAAAAAAAAAAGCGTGAGGTCCCCCCCCCTATTCATTATTAACCCTAACCCTAGTGCTGCCAGACTACTGCTGGTTCCGTGAAAATCGTGGAAAAAATTTGCGTGGGGTCCTCCTGATTTTCAAGCATTAGTCAAACCAGCTGGGGTTGGTGACACTATAGCAGTGGGACACGCGGCAGGGGTCCCCCTGCCATAATGACAATCCAACCCAAGGCTGTTCAGCACTGGGCTGGATTCCCAGGTAGTGGGGTCCGCCAAAAAAAACAAGCAGGCCTCCCCTCTAGGGACACCCAGTCCAGTGTTGAAAGCACTAGGGTTCTTCCTGCACCACTGGGCGGTGGGTGTAGGGTAATAATGGCGAATAAAGTATAAAACAAACAAACCTTGATACATTTACCCCCTTGGGGTTTGCTTTGTTAGACATCTATTATGGCTGAGGAGTGCCTTTGTGGGTTTAAAATTTTGAGAAACTTACAGTTTTATTTACAATTTGGTAAAATATGCCCCATTTTATGGATAGGGGATTTCACAGAATTTCATAATGTTGCGCATGTTAAATAAAGGTCTGTGCAGGGTGTACTCAGAGAGGCTTCACTTGCGAGTATAAATATGGCTGACCCTCTCACTAAGAAATTTTCTTCTGTGAGCAGGAGAAATTAGCCATATTTGCTGGGTACAGTGGGGCTGGTTTGTGTTTTTATATTGAGGGGAGGCACCATGCACTGCTCTCATTTCACAGTTTAATACCATAGAGTGGTACCAGAGCACCTGAAACAGGGATTGTTTTAAACTTGCCGCCCCTCAGCGACATCAGTTAATTTATTCACTGCACTGAGCTGGGGGTGAGAAAATTAAAAGTACTCTGTGAGAGGAAGAGGTTTTTAGGAGTTTTATCATTTGCCTCCTCCATCGCTGTGCCCGGGAACAGAAGCAGTAGAACCGGTAATCTTGGATACCTTCCCTGAGAGGATGACCCCCTTGATATCAACCCACCATCAGAGCAGACACCCAGTATGTCAAATTTTCTTATTACAGAACTAACATTTTTACTGACGCGTGAAAGATTTATGTTTACTAAACATTAGTTATAGACAGTGGGGTAGTGGAACGCAGGAGGTTTGTGTGGGTATTTCAGCCTTGGGAACAAATAACTTGTTCTGTTCCTCTGTGCTTCTGTTCATAGATCTTATCAGCGCTAGTGTAATAGGAACGTGATATTTGCATTGTCTGCAAATTCATGGGGGGGGGCAGTTATCTGTATCGGGAGGTCTAGGTCCGGTCCTCTTGCGTGATGCGATCCTGTATCTATGACCGCAGCCAGACACATTACCCAGCAGCTGCAGGTACTGCGCCATATACCCCCACCAGCAACTGACCCAGTGAGACAGGTGACTGCGCTTCCCCCCTCCGTGTGTTATATCCTGCCCCTTTCCGTATTGTCTCCTGACCCCTGTCTATGTTATATCCTGTTCCGCTGTGTTGTATCCTGCACCCCCTGTATCGTATCCTACTCCCCTGTGTATCCTGCCAAGTTTTATACCCTGCCCCTTTCTGTATTGCATCCTGACCCCTTCTGTGTTATATCCTGACCTGCTGTGTTGCATTCTGCACCCCCTTTGTATTCTGCTCCATATATATATATATATATATATATATATATATATATCTAATATATAAATGCTTAGTGGCGTCTGTGTGCGTGCGGAAAAAAAAAACAAGTTGCAGCGCCACCTGCTGGGCAGAGTTATACACTGACCTACTAAATTCTTAGTGTGTGTTGGAAAAAAAAATTCAAAAAGGGCTGAAATTTGGTAGGGCTCAAACTCATTTTCGTGAGGTAATTTTACCTCATGAACACACATGTGTAGAGGCGTGCGTTAGTGTGTGTGTGTGTGTGTGTGTGGAAAAAACTATTTTCTCAGAAAGGGCTCATCCAATTGACCTGAAATTTGGTATACTGACATTATTTGACAAAAAAATTAGAATAGTCAAGTCAGTTAACTTCCATCATCCCCCCTTCCCCCCGTGGGAGGGGTAGTAAAGGCTAAATTTACGAGTTGAGGGGTCAAACTCATTTTCGTGAGGTAATTTTACCTCATGAACACACATTAAAAAGGGCGCTTGCGTCGGGAAGTAACGATCTTCCCCTGAGGAGGCCTAGGCTAGGCCCAAATGCATGACAAGAAACTTTTTAAGACCCTAAGTATCTTGATTTGACTAGAATGCATGAGTATCATGCACGGGTTAACTTGTATATATATAATCGCTATAAACGCGATACAGAGACCCGGTCACCTGTGATATCCCGTTACCTAACAACTGCAGCTTCTGCCCCATATACCCCTACCAGCAACTGCTCCAGTGGGACAGGTGACTGTGCACCCCACGTGCGTTATATCCTACCCCCTTCAGTATTGTATCCTGCTTCCCCTGTGTTATATTCTGCCCCCTGTATTATATACTTCTCCCCTGTGTATTCTGCCTCTTTCCGTGTTTTTTATCCTGCTTCCCCTGTGTTATATTCTGCAAACCTATATATATATCCCGCTCCTCCTGTATTATATACTACTCCCCTGTGTATCCTGCCCCCCCTTGTCTGTTATATCATGCATCTTTCCGTATTGTATCCTGTCTCTCCTGTGTTATACTCTGCCCCCCTATATATATATCCTGCTCCCCCTGTATTATATAATACTCTCCTGTGTATCCTGCCCCCCCTGTGTGTTATATATATATTGATATCATCATCACCATTTATTTATAGAGCGCTGTACAGAGAACTCATTCACATCAGTCCCTGACCCATTGGAGCTTACAGTCTAAATGCCATAACATACACACACAGACAGAGAGAGACCAGGGTCAATTTTGATAGTAGCCAATTAACCTACTAGTATGTTTTTTGATACAGAGACCCGGTCACCCGGCAACCGTCCAACACCTCTGACGTCACGTTACCCAGCAACCGTAGCTACTGCCCCATATACCTCCACCAGCAACTGCCCTGTCACGTACTTAGGAAGCTGGAGGGGTTGCTTGCTGACTTTAGCACTACTCAACAAAGAAGTGCAGAGTCTAACGTGGCCCCGGGTCTTCACCAGGGACCCCCACAAGGGAGTTTGGACTTAGCTGGTCACGGTCCTCAGAGTGAGCAGTCAGCAAAGCGTAGATGGAAGAGGTGCCAGGCAATCTGGGTCAAACCACACAGGCAAGGCAATGAAGGTCACAAAAGGAGAATTCGTAAACTTAGTCAAACAATCCGGGTCAAACACTGGAATCAGGATCAGACAAGAGAAGCAAACACAAGCAGGTCAAGAACAATAGCCGGGTCAAACACAGGAGTCAATAAGAATGCAGTGTGAATACTGTAAGCACTGGAGCAGAGGGACCTAATACTCTGGTATCAGACAGGTGCCAGAGCCCAGATTATATAGGAGCAGTAAGGGCCTGATTACCGACGGCGGTGATGTGAAATGCCGCCACTGGGACCTAGAATAGCGTCCCATTGCTTAGCAACGGGGCCCGTATGTGCTGAACAGATCGGCAAGGCAGAGGAGGAAGTACGTTTGGTTGCTCGGCAACCAGAAACGGAGAGAGAGCCGGAAAGAGGCGTCCGCCTGTGTAGGAGAGAAGACACAAGGACGGTGCCTGACAGTACCCCCTCCCTTCTCCGTGTCGAAGGAAGTCTAGATTTTTCTTTAAAAAACTGTATTAACAGGAGTGGAGCATGGAGATCCTGTTTGTCAACCCAAGATCTCTCTTCCGGGCCAAAGCACTTCCAATGAACCAGAAACTGATGATGTCCATGAAGAATACGAGAGTCCACAATACGACTAACCTCAAATTCATCGCCAGCTGAGGTCCATATAGGAGCAGGGCAATGAGGAAGTTGGTGATACTTACTAATAATTATTGGCTTAAGGAGAGAAACATGAAAAACATCATGAACCTTGAGGAAGAAAGGTCAATTTTTGGGAAGGAACTCTGAGCTTGAGATTACGTGTGGATAACCAAACTTTCTCCCCGACCTGAAATATAGGCAGACAGCAGACAGTTTTTGACATGGAGATGACTCCAGGGTCTTGGTTTTAGTTACTGACCAGATGTGCGTGAAATCTCATAATAAGGCATAAACAGCAAGGACAGAAGAAGAAGCGTTGGTAGAAAAGTCTGGGAGACTGGGTTGAGTCCCATAGACAATGACAAAAGGGGAGGGGCCTGAGGACTCATGGAGGTGAAACCTGACCAGTCCGTTTGATTGTCAAAGGAAAAGTATTGTAAGAACACCTCGAGGTCTTGGTTCACCCGTTCGGTTTGTCCATTTGTTTGCAGATGATAACCAGGGGCCTGATTCATTAAGGATCTAAAATGAAGAGGATCCTTATTTCAGGCTCCTGGACAAAACCATGTTACAATGCAAGGGGTGCAAATGAGTCTTCTGTTTTGCACATAAGTTAAATACTGACTGTTTTTTCATGTAACACACACATGTTAACTTTAAATTTCAGTGTACAAATAAGCTATCAAGTATTTGTGTGCTACATGAAAAAACAGTCAGTATTTAACTTATGTGCAAAACAGAATACTAATTTGCACCCCTTGCATTGTAACATGGGGGAGAAGAGGATTTCCTAATGAACCCGCAAGGCAAATATTTCAGAGATTTTCTGGGACATGGCTTGGATCTCGGGAAGAGACAGAGGATAAATCCTTCCACAGGGAATCTGCTTAACCGGAACCAAATCAATAGGGCAGTCCCAAGGACGATGAGGAGAAAGGACTTCAGAGTTAATTTTGAAGAAGACATCCTTGAAAGCTCCATAGGCGGGAGGAAGAATGGTCTCAGACGGAAGAACATGGCAGGAGGTACGAGAAACCAAAGGACGAGACACTGGTTATGGCATTGAGGACCCTAGGATGTAACCTCAGCACGAACCCGGTCGAACTGGGGAGTATGGGCACGAAGCCAGGGCAGGCCCAGGATGAGAGGATTCACAGATTGAGGCAGTACCAGGAACTGGATCCACTCTTGATGGAGAGCTCCTACTCATAGCAGCACAGGTGAGATAATACTGGAGATGGAACCGTTGCTGACACGATTACCATCAACAGCAGTGAGGGTTAGCAGCTGAAACAGAGTTTGGACAGACAAATGGAGCTGCAAGAGGTCGAAATAAAGTTTCCTGCGGCACCAGAATCTACGAAGGCAGAAGTTAGCTGAGGTCCATTGGAAGAAACCAGTTGTACAGACGTCAAAAATTTGGGGTTACAGATGGAATAGGGAGTGGAAATTGCAACTCCTAGGGCGGCCTCCTTCTTACCGTCTAGGAGGAAGAGTTTCCCGGCCTCTTCGGGCAAGAAATCCCCCCGTGTTGTATCCTGTACCCACCCCGTATTGTGTCCTGCCCCCCCCCCCCATTGTATCCATCCTCATTAATAATCCATTCTACCTCATCTCTCTCACACTAACTCCTAAATCCTTTATTTCATTTTTCGTGCCCTTATGTTAAGGTTGAAACTAATAATCGGCATTCCGCCATGTTATTAATTTTGTGAGAGGGGGGGATTTGGAGTTTGAAGGGCTACAGTTGAAATTTGACATGCCAATGGAGAATCGTCCATCGGTGCCGCATGCCGAATTTCAGAAAAAAAGAATAAGAATGCCAAATTAGGGATAATCTAAAATTCAAAATGTCACTGTTTTTTTCACTTCCTGTTTTGCAAAAGTCATAGCTTTTCTGTTGTATTTGGGAGAGCGTAACTCAGTGTACAGGAGGCTTTAAGACTTGGGGTTTGTTTTGTTAGAAAGCTATTAAGGCTGAGAAGTACCTTTGAAGGTTTAAAATTTTGAGAAACTTAGTTTTTCTACAATTTGGTAAAATATGCCCAATTTTAAAGATATTTACAAAATTTTATAATGTTGCGCATGTCAGATAGATGTGTGTGCTGGGTGTACTCAGAATGGTTTCACTTGCGAGTACAAATAAGGCTGACCTCCCTCGCTAAGAAATTTCCTTCTGTCAGCAGGATCAATTAGCCATGTTTGCAGGCTGCAGGGGAAATGGCTGGGGTTTTGGGGCTGCGGGGGACACACACTAACATTTTCAGCCCTGACACCAGACTCATTTTAGAGTTTAATGGTCCGTTCAATGTGTAGCAGATCCATTTAAACCTCCTGCTGCTCAGTGACGTCAGTTAATTTATTCACTGCACTGAGCTGGGGGCGGGAGATTTAAAAGTACTCTGTGAGAGGAGCGGGTTTTAAGGTGTCCCAGATTTTTCTAAAGAAAGATTGCCTGCTGTCTCATAATGTAACAGTAGCCGTGTCACTCACAAAGGTGGAGAAACCAGATTTAGAGGTAGCTGTCCTGCAGGACAAGACCTTTCAGCACCTCTCACTGATTACATTATTAACCCTAACACCTACAAGGACGATTGACCTTGCATTAGCTTGTCATTGCTATAATGATTTAAATACTGCTGTGTCAGCAATCATACTGCATTTTTTTGGGAGTATCTGTGTTCCTTGTCTATAGGTTATTCCTACCAGGCAGTATATGACACTACAACCAATTTAGTTTAACTAGCGATGTGCCATCATGCCCTGTTCTCTTACAGTAGCAGAGTGTCACTCTGCCAAATTCACTTACACTGACATTGTGTCTATGGGACCAATCCATTAACCACAGGTGCCAGTGTTTCCAACCCATTACTCTTCACCTATACCTTGCTACAGAATCTGTATAAACTTGTCACTGCACAGACACCATTGTCTATCCACACTTTTTTATGTCATTTCCCCCAATCATTCACTGATAAATGGCCACAAATAGATCTACTTCTGCTTGTCTCGTACATAACTACTATTTTGCTCTTTACTAATTGCACAATACTATACCACCACTGCATGCCAGAACATGAATACATGCTGCACCCTGCCACTGCCTGCCAGAACATTGATACATACATACTGCATGCCACCACTGCCTGATAGAACATAGATATTGCATGCTACCCTTGCCTGCCAGAGCATAAATATATGCTGCACCCCACCACTGCCTGCCAGAACATACATACATACATACTGAACCCCACCACTGCCTGCCAGAACATTGATACATACATACTGCACCCCACCACTGCATGCCAGAACATACATACATGCTGCACCCCGCCACCGCCTGCCAGAACATTGATACATACATACTGCATGCCACCACTGCCTGACAGAACATAGATATTGCATGCTACCCTTGCCTGCCAGAGCATAAATATATGCTGCACCCCACCACCGCCTGCCAGAACATACATACATACATACTGAACCCCACCACCGCCTGCCAGAACATACATGCATCCTGCACCCCACCACTGCCTGCTAAAATATACATGCATACATACTGCACCACACATTGTAGCACAGGCCTGGCCAACCCTTGGCTCTCCAGGTGCTGTAAAACTGCAGGCCCCAGCATGATTGGTCAGCAGATATCCAGCCGATATGTAGCAAGGCAGGCTGTGTCTTGTAGATTCAAAACACCTGGAGAGCCACGGGTTAGCCTTGTGTAGCACATAAGATATGGTTGAAGGCAAACAGGCTAGTATGTGAGAAGAAAGCTTGTGAGCATATGGGATGGCAGAAAATTTGTTGGGCATATTTAGTAACAAGTAAAGAAAAGCTGGTAAGAATGGGGTGCCATGTGAGAGAGACTGGTACATAGCAGGTGATGCGAGAAAAAAAACTGGTGCAGTTGGCAAACAGAGGGGCTGGGTTTAGAGGAAATCAGAGGAAAAATTACTACCAAAACAGTAGTAGAAAACTAGGATAGGCATCCAGCAGATGTGGTAGAGGTTAGTATAATAGAGCAATGTAAACACTCTTGTTTATAAGGGATTACAAATTTAGTGGAATCTAGATGGGACAAGTGATTCTTATCTGCTGTTTAATTTTTATGTTCATGTTTCTGAATTTGATATCATAAATATTTTAACTTTACAAAAAGCTATGAAATTTCACAGACAAAAACCTTACGGTTTAACATGTCCCATTAAGATTTGTTACACTTACATAGCGTCTAAAAAGTAAGAAAATGATTGAAACACTTCCACTCAAACTGCAAAAAAGCAATGAAATTACGACTATTAAGGCAGAAACCTTAATGGACTTGTTCCTTGCACAATACAGACATGGTATGTCATCACATCCTGTGGTTAGCTGCAGATTCAGCACTATCATGTTGTGAGATTACTGTCACTCACACAATACAGACATGGTATGTCATCACATCCTGTGGTTAGCTGCAGATTCAGCACTATCATGTTGTGAGATTACTGTCACTCACACAATACAGACATGGTATGTCATCACATCCTGTGGTTAGCAGCAGATTCAGCACTATCATGGAGTGAGATTGCTGTCACTCACACAATACAGACATGGTATGTCATCACATCCTGTGGTTAGCTGCAGATTCAGCACTATCATGGAGTCAGATTGCTGTCACTCACACAATACAGACATGGTATGTCATCACATCCTGTGGTTAGCTGCAGATTTAGCACTATCTTGTAGTGAGATTGGTGGAGCTGCTAATTCACAGATTTGTGTGTTCACTGGAATAGACATATACAGTACTATTACATTTTCTATGTTTAGCTTTATCGTAGTTTAGATGTCACACGGCGGTCATTCAGCTTCCACAACCGAAGACCGACACGCTAACCTGTTCCCCATTGATGTATACTTCAGCTGCTGGCATCCTGGCTTTGATTCTGCGCATGCGCAGACCTTAAGCCTTTGTGTCCTCTGCGTGTTTTCCATTGGTTATCAGTTTGGCTCCAAACTTGAAAAGGTACTTCCTCCTTCTCCTCAGTGCCTGTTGATCAATTTACCTGCCTGATTAGACTTTGTCTTGTCTCCTGTATGTTTACCTTGGATCCTAAGCGCCTCCTTGTCCTCGTTGCACTGCTGTCTGAACTGTTCACGCTGCTCCTGTCTCCTCTGTGCTGTTGTACTACAGGCTATACTGCTCAAGCTGCACCTGCCTCTGTTATCCTGCTGGCTGGACTGTTCACGCTGCACCTATCCTTATTGTGTCGCTATACTATGGGCTGTATTGTTCAAGCTGCACTTGTCTTCGTTACCCTGCTGGCTGGACTATTGACGCTGCATCTATCTTTATTGTTCCGTTACACTACAGGCTGTACTGCTCAAGCCACACTAGTCTCCATTAACCTGCTAGTTGTATTGTTCACTCTGCATCTGGCTTCACTCCGCTATTTGGCCAAAGCGCTTACATTCCATCTACTTCCATTGCGTCTCTTCATAACATCTTATTATTTACTCCCCTAGGGTCTCGCCTGACACTCCTGGTAGGGGACGCGACCTGCGGGCGGACGCCACTAAGTACAAATAACCTTGCGGTGGTCACTGGTGAATACCATCCAACCATTAGACCCCTCTCCCTGGGAGTAGCGCCAAGTTAGGCAGACCCAAGAATCCAGTGTACCAAACCGTGACAGTAGGGCCTGGGTATCTAAGAAAGCGACAGTAAAGCAACTTCATAAAAAAGTTCAACTGCAAAATAACAATAGAGTTAAATTACATTAAATTGGTATATAAGCCTCTGCTTAGTTTGGTTTTCAGTGAGCAATGTCTGCCATTACCCTCTTTTACAAGCCCTAAGCTAACTTTTAAGGATACATAAAGCCAACAAGTCTTTATTGGAAAATATTTTAGCAAACTGCACAACAGTGTAATCCAAACATATAGAGAGATTCTCTGCAGGGGTCTATCAGTCACAGGAACCATATTTGGTGAGGAGGCATGTATTGCAGGTATCTGTCACATGACGGTCATTCGGCTTCCATAACCGAAGACCGACAAGCTCACCTGTTCCTCCCTGATTCATGTTGCAGCTGCTGGCGACCTGACTTTGGTGCTGCGCATGCACGGACCGTATCCTTGATGTCCTCTGAAAGTTTTCTATTGGCTATCAGACTGGCTCCAAACTTCAAAAGGCACTTCCCCCTTCTCCTCAGTGCCTGTTGATCAAGTTACCTGCCTGATTAGACTTACCGTATTGTCTCCTGTGTGTTCTACCTTGGATCCTCAGCGCCTGTCTGTCTTCGTTGTGCCGCTGACTGAACTACTCAAGCTGCACCTGTCTTCGCTATACTGCTGGCTGAACCGTTCATGTTGCACTTGTCTCCGTTGTGCCGCTGACTGAATTACTCAAGCTGCACCTGTCTTCGTTATACTGCTGGCTGAACCATTCAGGCTGCACTTGTCTTCGTTGTGCCACTGGCTGAATTGCTCAAGCTACACTTGTCTCCGCTATACTGCTGGCTAAACTGTTCATGCTGCACCTGTCTCCATTGTGCCACTGGCTAAAGAGCTTATGTTTTACCTGTCTCCATTGTGCCACTGGCTAAAGAACTCACACTTCAGCTGCCTCTATTGTGCCGCTGGCTAAAAGGATTATATCTCTTCTGTCGCCATGTGTGCTGCTGGCTGAAGAGCTCATGCTCCACCACTCTCTATTGTGCCGCTGGCTAAAGAACTCACACTTCAGCTGTCTCTATTGTGCCGCTGGGTAAAAGGATTATACCTCTTCTGTCGCCATGTGTGCCGCTGGCTGAAGAGCTCACGCTCTACCTGTCCCTACTGTGCCGCTGGCTTAAGAACTAACGCTCCATCTCATTCCATTATTCTATTTGGCTCCTGGCCTTCTGTTCCTGCCTCCAGACAGAATCTTATTCTACTATCTCCCCTATAGCGTCTCGTCTGACACTCCTGGTAAGGGCCTCGACCTGCGGCCAGACGCAGCGAAGCCCAAACCACCTTGCGGTGGTCCATGGTGAAAACCATCTGTCCGTTAGACTCCGCACCTTACTGGGAGTAGTGCTAAGTTGGGCAGACCTAAGAATCCAGTTTACCAAACCGTGACAGTATCTTTTAGGAGCAGACACAATATTGGATGGAGGAATGCTCAACAAGGATCTGTCAGGAGGGCGTAGTATGTTGAGTGGAGGGATGTTCTGCAGGGGTCTGACAGCTGCGGGGAGTATTGTGGGTGGAGGGATGCTCTGCAGGCATCTTTCGGGAGCAAATACTGTTTGGTGATGAGCTATGTTCTGCAGGTATCTTTTATGAGCTGGCACAGTCTTGGAGGGAGAAATGCTCTATATGGAATTTGGAGTTCTACTTTTTTATGAAGTTGCCTTAATGTCTCTTTCTAAGACACCCAGGCCCTAAACTACGAAAAAGCTAAACTAAGAAAATGTAATAGTACTGTATGTGTGTATTCTAGTGAACACACAAATCTGTGAATTAGCAGCTCCACCATTTTGTGAGTGACAGCAATCTCACTCCATGATAGTGCTGAATCTGCAGCTAACCGCAGGATGTGATGACATACCATGTCTGTATTGTGTGAGTGACAGTAATCTGACTCCATGATAGTGCTGAATCTGCAGCTAACCGCAGGATGGGATGACATACCATGTCTGTATTGTGTGAGTGACAGCAATCTGACTCCATGATAGTGCTGAATCTGCAGCTAACCACAGGATGTGATGACATACCATGTCTGTATTGTGTGAGTGACAGCAATCTCACTTCATGATAGTGCTGAATCTGCAGCTAACCACAGGATGTGATGACATACCATGTCTGTATTGTGTGAGTGACAGCAATCTGACTACATGATAGTGCTGAATCTGCAGCTAACCACAGGATGTGATGACATACCATGTCTGTATTGTGTGAGTGACAGTAATCTCACTCCATGATAGTGCTGAATCTGCAGCTAACCACAGGATGTGATGACATACCATGTCTGTATTGTGTGAGACAGCAATCTGACTCCATGATAGTGCTGAATCTGCAGCTAACCACAGGATGTGATGACATACCATGTCTGTATTGTGTGAGTGACAGTAATCTCACTCCATGATAGTGCTGAATCTGCAGCTAACCGCAGGATGTGATGACATACCATGTCTGTATTGTGCAAGGAACAAGTCCATTAAGGTTTCTGCCTTAATCGTCGTAATTTCATTGCGTTTGGAGTTTGAGCGAAAGAGTTTCAATAGTTTACTTACATTTTACATAGTGTGTAAATGTAATAAACCTGTACCCGGACATGTTAAACCATAAGGTTTTTTGCATATATATATATATATATATATATATATATATATATATATATATATATATGTATATACATATGTGTATATATATATATATATATATATATATATATATATATATATAATGTATATATATGTAACACAACAATTTACTGCCAATATAAGTGTAATTTTGCAAGTTAGTATTATTGGATCTTCTCTACCAACAATTCTATCCTAGTAAATTGCTTTATTAGTGCAACTTTACTGAAAAAAACTTTGTGACATTTCTGTGTATAATGTGTCATCACCTTGGATTGCTATTTCCATTATTTGCCAATGAGTTTCCAATAAGAATTTCTGCTCCATTCAGTCGTTCTCCACAGCAGTCACCTCTGTTTGTGATTGTTATATGGTGAATCTTGTGGGACCTCAGTAAATCCACCCTCCACCAGGGAGAGAAATCATTATGTGTGTGACAACACGATCCATGATTATATACAGAATCCTGGTTTCCATTGATTCCATTCGCAGCCAGACCCAAATATCCAAAATCCTTTTCAAAATATACAGATGACTGTGTCGCACGGCCTCCAAGGGCAACATTTCCAAATGCTATGAAATGATACGAGGGGAGAAAAACACATTGAAGTTTGGTATTTGATGGTGAATTTTATCAAACAATAATAATTTAGTATAAGAATAACAATATAATTATTATTCTTATTATGTACATTGAACCAGGTAATCATGATTACAAAGCATGTAGTATGATTGTATGACACTGAGGTCCTCAGTCACATCTTGGTCTAGGGGTGGAAAGCTCTCTATCTTACATGGACATAAATACAATATGTGCACCTATATTTAACGTTGGACGCATGAGAGGAACAACTGAAATGATAGTAATATGGCAATAATGTAATGTGTAACATCCAGCCATAAAACTGCCAGTGTGTCTGCACTCAGACAGATGTGTATGGATGTGATCATCTATACATGAAACATATTAGCAGCTGTATATGTAAAATGTTCTAACAGAAGTAGGGATGTGCACCGGCGACTTTTGAGGTCTCGTGTTTTGTGTTTTGGATCCGGATTTTCATTATTTTTGGGGTTCGGATTTGTCTCGCAAAACACTTGACGAAAGGTCTCGGTTCGGATTTAAGGTTTTGGATTCGGATTTTTTTTGAAAAAAACATAAAAAGTTTAAAAATCAAGTTTTTGGGCTTATTTTCACTCCTACCCTATTATTAACCTCAATAACATTCAATAACAAGCATTTCCACTAATTTACAGTGTATTCTGAACACCTCACAATATAGTTATTAGTCCAAAACGTTGCAACGAGGTATCTTTCTGGACTGCGTAGAGGAGTGGGTCACCACAATATATATAATAAGAAAACCATCAACTTGTATGATTCGCACCAATAAATGTACCTGGACTGCATAGAGGATTGGGTCACCACAATATATATTAAAAACCCTGAACTTGTATGATTCGCAGCAATAAATGTACCTGGACTGCGTAGAGGAGTGGGTCACCACAATATATATTAAAAACCCTGAACTTGTATGATTCGCACCAATAAATGTACCTGGACTGCGTAGAGGATTGGGTCACCACAATATATATTAAAAACCCTGAACTTGTATGATTCGCAGCAATAAATGTACCTGGACTGCGTAGAGGAGTGGGTCACCACAATATATATTAAAAACCCTGAACTTGTATGATTCGCAGCAATAAATGTACCTGGACTGCGTAGAGGAGTGGGTCACCACAATATATATTAAAAACCCTGAACTTGTATGATTCGCAGCAATAAATGTACCTGGACTGCGTAGAGGAGTGGGTCACCACAATATATATTAAAAACCCTGAACTTGTATGATTTGCAGCAATAAATGTACCTGGACTGCGTAGAGGAGTGGGTCACCACAATATATATAATAAGAAAACCATCAACTTGTATGATTCGCACCAATAAATGTACCTGGACTGCATAGAGGATTGGGTCACCACAATATATATTAAAAACCCTGAACTTGTATGATTCGCAGCAATAAATGTACCTGGACTGCGTAGAGGAGTGGGTCACCACAATATATATTAAAAACCCTGAACTTGTATGATTCGCACCAATAAATGTACCTGGACTGCGTAGAGGATTGGGTCACCACAATATATATTAAAAACCCTGAACTTGTATGATTCGCAGCAATAAATGTACCTGGACTGCGTAGAGGAGTGGGTCACCACAATATATATTAAAAACCCTGAACTTGTATGATTCGCAGCAATAAATGTACCTGGACTGCGTAGAGGAGTGGGTCACCACAATATATATTAAAAACCCTGAACTTGTATGATTTGCAGCAATAAATGTACCTGGACTGCGTAGAGGAGTGGGTCACCACAATATATATAATAAGAAAACCATCAACTTGTATGATTCGCACCAATAAATGTACCTGGACTGCGTAAAGGAGTGGGTCACCACAATATATATTAAAAACCCTGAACTTGTATGATTCGCACCAATAAATGTACCTGGACTGCGTAGAGGAGTGGGTCACCACAATATATATTAAAAACACTGAACTTGTATGATTCGCACCAATAAATGTACCTGGACTGCGTAGAGTAGTGGGCACTGGGCACCACAATAAAAAATATATAGAAAACCTTCAACAGGTCTGAATTACACCCAAAAATAGTATCTGGGCTGCATAGAGGACTGGCCACTGGCCACCACAATATAATATATAGAAAACTTTCAACAGGTCTGCATTACACCCAAAAATAGTATCTGGACTGCGTAGAGTAGTGGGCACTGGGCACCACAATAAAAAATATATAGAAAACCTTCAACAGGTCAGAATTACACCCAAAAATAGTATCTGGACTGCGTAGAGTAGTGGGCACTGGGCACCACAATAAAATATATAAAAAACCTTCAACAGGTCTGCATTACACTGCACATACGGCTGCTCCTCCATCCTCTCCATCATATACATGTTGGAGTTTCAGCGTGTGAAAACCTCTTGTTTTTGATAATGTCAGTGCATTTTGAATATTTTTCAATTTGCCCCACACCACTGAATGTACTTTATCTATGATACGCATCTATCTATCTTGACTGCGTAGTGTGGTGGCCCCGGTACACAATTTGGTACCGAGGCCACAATATAATTAAAAAACCCTCCACGGGTCAGAATTCCACCAAAGAAGGGTATGGACTGCGTAGTGTGGTGGCCCCGGTACACAATTTGGTAACGAGGCCACAATATAATTAAAAAAACCTCCACGGGTCAGAATTCCACCAAAAAAGGGTATGGACTGCGTAGTGTGGTGTGCCCGGAACACAATTTTTTACAGCGCCAACAATATAATTAAAAAATTGGGCATCAACTGTCACCGTTGTTTAATATCTGATACACCTAAATATGGACTGCACAGTGGAGTGGCCCCGGTAGTAAATTTGGTGCCGGGGCCAAAATACCTCCTCCAACTTCCAAGTGTAGTGTTTATAAAGACAGACAGCGTCGAAGTGTTATTAGTTGACTTTCTTAACCCTAAAATTGTCCCTGTTGCAAATATTCGTGCAATGGACAGTTACTTTTTTATTGAAAGACTCAAGCTTTCAAGTGTAGTGTTTATAAAATATAAACAACAATACAGTAGTTTTAGAGCACGTCAATACCTCTTGTTTTAAATTACGACAGGGCATTTTACTTTTGGTTTAATTTCTTGAATTTGTTTAAATTTGGTTTTACTTTTTGAACATGGCAAACGACTGTTGATTGGTCATATAATGCAAAAAAAAAAGTTCCAAGATGGAATTGTCCTTGGGCCCTCACACCCACCCTTATGTTGTTGAAATAGGACATGCACACTTTAACAAACCAATCATTTCAGCGACAGGGCCTACCAAACAACTTTGGCTGAAATGATTGGTTTGTTTGGGCCCCCACACCAAAAAAGCTATTCATCTCTCCCTGTACAGACTAAACAGGCTCTACTGAGGCAAGATGTCGTCCTCATCCTCAACCTCTGATTCCTCTCCCCCTACAGTGTGTACTTCCTCCTCATCACACATTATCAATTCGTCCCCGCTGGACTCCACAACCACAGGTCCCTCTGTAGTATCTGGAGGGCAGTGCTGTACTTCATTGAGGAATTGATTATTCATTTTAAAAAACATCATTTTTTCAACATTATGAGGAAGCAACCTCCTTCGCCGCTCACTGACCAGGTTCCCCGCTGCACTAAAAACTCTTTCCGAGTACACACTGGAGGGGGGACAACTCAGGTAAAATAGAGCCAGTTTGTACAGGGGCTTCCAAACTGCCTTTTTTTCCTGCCAGTAACATTATGGACTGTCTGACATGTCTACTTGGATGGTGTCAGCAAAGTAATCATCCACAATTTTTTCTATTGTTGAAGCATCCAATGCAGCGAGAGTAGACATGTCTGCAATGGTTGGCAGGTCCTTCAGTCCGGACCAGATGTTATCAGCATCCCCGCCAGCGCCTCTTTTGGGAAAACTGAGCTTTTTCCTCGCAGCCATAGATGTGGAAGAAAATAAGGGTGGAGCTGTTGGCATGTCACGGTCCTCTTCAGAGGACAATCTCCTGACCAGCAGGTCTTTGCACCGCTGTAGACTTGTGTCCGCCGGAAACAGAGACACAACATACGCTTTAAACCGAGGATCGAGCACGGTGGCCAGAATGTATTCCTCTAACTTTAAAAGAGTGACCACCCTCGGATCCTGGCAAAGCGTACGAAGGGCTACATCCACAAGAGCTACATGCTTGGTGTAATCGCAATGGTTTACCAGCTCCTCCCTCACTTTCTCCAGCTGCTTCTGCAACAGCCTGATCAGGGGAATGACCTGACTCAAGCTGGCAGTGTCGGAACTGACTTCTCGTGTGGCAAGTTCAAATGGCTGCAGAACCTTGCACAACACGGAAATCAGTCTCCACTGCGCTTGACTGAGGCGCATCCCCACTTCTTTGCCTATGTCGTAGGTGGCTGTGTAGGCCTGAATGGCCTTTAGCTGCTCCTCCATCCTCTGCAGCATATAGAGGGTGGAGTTCCAGCGCGTCACAACCTCTTGTTTGAGGTGATGGCAGGGCAGGTTTATGCTTTTTTGATGTGCCTCTAGTCTGCGGTAGGCACTGGCTGAATGCCGAAAGTGTCCAGCAGTTTTGCGCGCCACCGCAAGCATTTCCTGCACACCCCTGTCACTCTTGAGGTAATGCTGCACCACCAAATTAATGGTGTGGGCAAAACATGGGACGTGCTGGAAATTGCCCATATTTAATGCCCGCACAATGTTACTGGCATTGTCTGACACCACAAATCCCCATGAGAGTCTAAGTGGGGTAAGCCACTGGGAGATAATTTCCCTCAGTTTCTCTAATATGTTGTCAGCGTTGTGCCTCTTATTAAAGCCTGTAATACACAATGTTGCCTGCCTTTGCATGAGCAGCCATTTTGTAGTTGCTGCTACTGATGCAGCTGTTGCTGTTGCTGCGGAAGGGGATGAATCTACCCAGTGGGCTGTCACAGTCATATAGTCCTTCGTTTGCCCAGAACCACTCTTCCACATGTCTGTGGTTAAGTGGACAGTGGGTACAACCGCATTTTTTAGAGCACTGAGGACACTTGATCGTACTTCTCTGTACATTTTTGGTATCGCCTGCCTAGTGAAGTGGAATCTCGACGGGATTTGGTACCGGGGACACAATACCTCCATCTAAATCCCACTCCACTGATGGCGGACACCGGGCGCATGTCTAACACCAACATTGCAGTTACAGCCGCAGTTATACGCTTTGCAATAGGGTGACTACTATCGTATTTTGTGGTCATGGCAAACGACTGTTGGACGGTCAATTGTTTTGTGAAAGACTTAGCGGTCTTACGACTTCCCCTCTGGGAAGATGACCGACTAACAGCAGCAACAGCAGCAGTGGCATTAGTAGGCGTACCGCTGCAGGATTCCTCGGATGAATCCCGTATTGAGGAGGACTCAGTCTGGCTGCTGACTTGGGCTGCAGGACTGAATCTGATGGAGATTGTGGAGGAAGTTGACGAGGAGGGTGTTGCTGGTGTGTATCCAACTGGACCACAGGATTTAGGTGTCCTTGTACCGATGAGGGTCCTAGCCCCAGTTCCTGAACTAACTACTGAACTATGAAGGTTATTCAGGTGACGTATAAGGGAGGATGTTCCTAGGTGGGCAAGATCCTTACCCATGCTTATTTGAGCTTTACATAAGCTACATATGGCCATACATTGGTTGTCTGGATTTGGATAAAAATAACTCCAGACCGAAGAGGTGCATTTTTTGGTCTTCTGACCAGGCATGACGATGGGCTTTTTCATCCCATGGACATCAGCTGTTTCCCCCCCTGGTGCCTCATTTACAATAACCACATCACCATCCTCATCATCAAGTTCCTCCACAGCGCCAGCTACATCATCAATAGGCTCCTCCCGAGCCACCTCTTCCCGTACAGTGATGGGAAGGTCAGGCTTGACAACCACCAACATCCTTGGACTCGCCTTGCGGATTTGTGATAATTTCTCTTTAGAAGGCAGAGTTGTTTGCTGTTTTGTTGCTGACAGCATAACTCTCTTCAATTTTTTGTAGGGGGGGGGGAGGAGGAGGAGGGCTAAGATCCGTGGGTGAAGCTGAACCACTAGTCATGAACACGGGCCAGGGCCTAAGCCGTTCCTTGCCACTCCGTGTCGTAAATGGCATATTGGCAACTTTACGTTTCTCCTCAGATGATTTTAAGTTTCTCTTTTTGCTACTTTTTCTTAACTTGGGCTTTTTGGATTTTACATGCCCGGTACTACGAGACTGGGCATCGGGCTTGGAAGACGACGTTGATGACATTTCATCGTCTATGTCATGACTAGTGGCAGCAGCTTCAGCATTAGGAGGAAGTGGGTCTTGATCTTTCCCTACTTTATCCTCCAAATTTTTGGTCTCCATTATATGTAGCATAAGATACTGCAGAATGTGTGAACTTGGTAATATTGCAGTACCAATGGACTTATACTGCTGGATTGGTTTTGCAAATTTGGTTATAATTACTTTTTTTTAAAAAAAAATTATTTTAATATTTTTTATAACTTTTTTTTGATTTTTTAAAAACTTGGGAATAATGGGGAAATAACTATGCCCTTAGAAGCACAGAGCACAGGACACAGCACCACTGGACTGAACAGGACACAGCACAGGACCCAGCAGCACTACGGAACTCAGCAGGACAGAGCACAGGACACAGCACCACTGGACTGATACTGCAGAATGTGTGAACTATGTAATATTGCAGTACCACTGGACTTTTACTGCTGAATGTGTGAACTTGGTAATAATGCAGTACCAATGGGCTTATACTGCAGGATTGGTTGTGCAAATTTTGTGGTAATTAAAAAAAAAAATTAATTAGTTTTTGGTATTTTTTTAAATAACTTTTTATTATTTTTTTAAACACAGGGGAATATTGGGGAAATAACTATGCCCTTAGAAGCACAGAGCACAGGACACAGCACCACTGGACTGATACTGCAGAATGTGTGAACTTTGTAATATTGCAGTACCACTGGACTTTTACTGCTGAATGTGTGAACTTGGTAATATTGCAGTACCAATGGGCTTATACTGCTGGATTGGTTTTGCAAATTTGGTTATAATTATATATATTTTTTTAATTTTTTATTTTTATTTTTTTTTATAACTTTTTTTACATTTTTAAAAAACTTGGGAATAATGGGGAAATAACTATGCCCTTAGAAGCACAGAGCACAGGACACAGCACCACTGGACTGAACAGGACACAGCACAGGACCCAGCAGCACTACGGAACTCAGCAGGACAGAGCACAGGACACAGCACCACTGGACTGATACTGCAGAATGTGTGAACTTTGTAATATTGCAGTACCACTGGACTTTTACTGCTGAATGTGTGAACTTGGTAATATTGCAGTACCAATGGGCTTATACTGCAGGATTGGTTGTGCAAATTTTGTGGTAATTAAAAAAAAAATTAATTGGTTTTTGGTATTTTTTTAAATAACTTTTTTTTATTTTTTTAAACACAGGGGAATCTTGGGGAAATAACTATGCCCTTAGAAGCACAGAGCACAGGACACAGCACCACTGGACTGAACAGGACGCAGCACAGGACCCAGCAGCACCACTGACCTCAGAAGGACAGAGCACAGGACACAGCACCACTGGACTGAGCACAGCGCAGCACAGCACAGCACAGCACTGAACAGCACGAGATATAGCAGGACAGAGGACCACCTAACACACCCTCCCTCTACCCTGATCAATGCCCGAGTGAAGATGGCGGCGACTAGCGGGGAATTTATAGGATCCGAGTATCGCGAGATTCAACAACGGGATTATGAGTCAGAGCCTCAGTTTCAGATTTGAATTTGGCGCCAATACCCGGATCTGTCTCGGATCCGACTCGGATCGGCAACGTTCGGGTGGGCTCGGATTTCATAAATCCGAGTGCGCTCATCTCTAAACAGAAGTACACTGACATCTATTATTTTACATCAAGAATCAGTGTTATATTATTAATAACAATAGTAATGCTGTTAGGGCATGTAATGTGTCTGAGGAAATATGTATAATGTTATTGTTGTAAAAGAGAGATGATATTTTGCTAGATGTACAGGATCAGACTGTGTACAGTTATTGTGTAGGTGTAACACATGGTGATAAAGGTGATATTGTGCTGGATGTACAGGGATCAGACTGTGTACAGTTATTGTATAGGTGTAATACATGGTGATAAAGATGATATTGTGCTGGATGTACAGGGATCAGACTGTGTACAGTTATTGTGTAGGTATAACACATGGTGATAAAGGTGATATTGTGCTGGATGTACAGGGATCAGACTGTGTACAGTTATTGTATAGGTGTAACACATGGGGATAAAGGTGATATTGTGCTGGATGTACAGGATCAGACTGTGTACAGTTATTGTGTAGGTGTAACACATGGTGATAAAGGTGATATTGTGCTGGATGTACAAGGATCAGACTGTGTACAGTTATTGTGTAGGTGTAACACATGGTGATAAAGGTGATATTGTGCAGGATGTACAGGGATCAGACTGTGTACAGTTATTGTGTAGGTGTAACACATGGTGTTAAAGGTGATATTGTGCTGGATGTACAGGATCAGACTGTGTACTGTTATTGTGTAGGTGTAACACATGGGGATAAAGTTGATATTGTGCTGGATGTACAGGATCAGACTGTGTACAGTTATTGTGTAGGTGTAACACATGGTGATAAAGGTGATATTGTGCTGGATGTACAGGATCAGACTGTGTATAGTTACTGTGTATGTGTAACACATGGTGATAAAGGTGATATTGTGCAGGATGTACAGGGATCAGACTGTGTACAGTTATTGTGTAGGTATAACACATGGTGATAAAGGTGATATTGTGCTGGATGTACAGGGAACAGACTGTGTACAGTTATTGTGTAGGTGTAACACATGGTGATAAAGGTGATATTGTGCTGGATGTACAGGGATCAGACTGTGTACAGTTATTGTGTCGGTGTAACACATGGTGATAAAGGTGATATTGTGCTGGATGTACAGGGATCAGACTGTGTACAGTTACTGTGTAGGTGTAATACATGGTGATAAAGGTGATATTGTGCTGGATGTACAGGGATCAGACTGTGTACAGTTATTGTATAGGTGTAATACATGGTGATAAAGATGATATTGTGCTGGATGTACAGGGATCAGACTGTGTACAGTTATTGTGTAGGTGTAACACATGGTGATAAAGGTGATATTGTGCTGGATATACAGGGATCAGACTGTGTACAGTTATTGTATAGGTGTAACACATGGTGATAAAGGTGATATTGTGCTGGATGTACAGGATCAGACTGTGTACAGTTATTGTGTAGGTGTAACACATGGTGATAAAGGTGATATTGTGCTGGATGTACAAGGATCAGACTGTGTACAGTTATTGTGTAGGTGTAACACATGGTGATAAAGGTGATATTGTACAGGATGGACAGGGATCAGACTGTGTACAGTTATTGTGTAGGTGTAACACATGGTGTTAAAGGTGATATTGTGCTGGATGTACAGGGATCAGACTGTGTACTGTTATTGTGTAGGTGTAACACATGGGGATAAAGTTGATATTGTGCTGGATGTACAGGATCAGACTGTACAGTTATTGTGTAGGTGTAACACATGGTGATAAAGGTGATATTGTGCTGGATGTACAGGATCAGACTGTGTACAGTTACTGTGTATGTGTAACACATGGTGATAAAGGTGATATTGTGCTGGATGTACAGGGATCAGACTGTGTACAGTTATTGTGTAGGTGTAACACATGGTGATAAAGGTGATATTGTGCTGGATGTACAGTATCAGACTGTGTACAGTTATTGTGTAGGTGTAACACATGGTGATAAAGGTGATATTGTGCTGGATGTACAGGGAACAGACTGTGTACAGTTATTGTGTAGGTGTAACACATGGTGATAAAGGTGATATTGTGCTGGATGTACAGGGATCAGACTGTGTACAGTTATTGTGTAGGTGTAACACATGGTGATAGAGGTGATATTGTGCTGGATGTACAAGGATCAGACTGTGTACAGTTATTGTGTCGGTGTAACACATGGTGATAAAAGTGATATTGTGCTGGATGTACAGGGATCAGACTGTGTACAGTTATTGTGTAGGTGTAACACATGGTGATAAAGGTGATATTGTGCTGGATGTACAGGATCAGACTGTGTACAGTTATTGTGTAGGTGTAACACATGGTGATAAAGGTGATATTGTGCTGGATGTACAAGGATCAGACTGTGTACAGTTATTGTGTAGGTGTAACACATGGTGATAAAGGTGATATTGTGCAGGATGGACAGGGATCAGACTGTGTACAGTTATTGTGTAGGTGTAACACATGGTGTTAAAGGTGATATTGTGCTGGATGTACAGGGATCAGACTGTGTACTGTTATTGTGTAGGTGTAACACATGGGGATAAAGTTGATATTGTGCTGGATGTACAGGATCAGACTGTGTACAGTTATTGTGTAGGTGTAACACATGGTGATAAAGGTGATATTGTGCTGGATGTACAGGATCAGACTGTGTACAGTTACTGTGTATGTGTAACACATGGTGATAAAGGTGATATTGTGCTGGATGTACAGGGATCAGACTGTGTACAGTTATTGTGTAGGTGTAACACATGGTGATAAAGGTGATATTGTGCTGGATGTACAGGGAACAGACTGTGTACAGTTATTGTGTAGGTGTAACACATGGTGATAAAGGTGATATTGTGCTGGATGTACAGGGATCAGACTGTGTACAGTTATTGTGTAGGTGTAACACATGGTGATAAAGGTGATATTGTGCTGGATGTACAAGGATCAGACTGTGTACAGTTATTGTGTCGGTGTAACACATGGTGATAAAAGTGATATTGTGCTGGATGTACAGGGATCAGACTGTGTACAGTTATTGTGTAGGTGTAACACATGGTGATAAAGGTGATATTGTGCTGGATGTACAGGATCAGACTGTGTACAGTTATTGTGTAGGTGTAACACATGGTGATAAAGGTGATATTGTGCTGGATGTACAGGGATCAGACTGTGTACAGTTATTGTGTAGGTGTAACACATGGTGATAAAGGTGATGGTGTGCTGGATGTACAGGATCAGACTGTGTACAGTTATTGTGTAGGTGTAACACATGGTGATAAAGGTGATATTGTGCTGGATGTACAGGATCAGACTGTGTACAGTTATTGTGTAGATGTAACACATGGTGATAAAGTTGAGAGAGCCCAGACTAGTGATGATCAAATTACTCACAAAAGTTAAAGCTTTCATTGAACCAGTGAATGTCGGGGATCTGAAACCTTTCTGATATTCAACCATGGTTTTGGGTTTGGGGATCTCTAAATAACCATAAGGTTCCTCATCCCATCAGTGCCCTGAACTAATGTTTAAACTGTAATGGCTCTGAATAAATTAACAACAAAGGGGGCTGTTAGGATAATTGGCTACTAACAAAATTAGCTCTAGTGTGTGTGTAGTAAGGGATTTAGACTGTAATTTCCAATGCGGCAGCGACGGATGTGAATGACAAATATCCTCTGTACAGCGCTTCGGAATTGTTGGTGCTATATAAATAAATTATGACCTTTGTTTCTTTCCTTGACTATTCCCTCCCTGCTGATTCTGGTTGGTGTTATCTGCATCTTTCTGATCATTTAGTTACCTGCTAGTCATACGTCCTTGTGTGTTACTACCTGTACTGCTCCGCCCACCGCATTAAGGGCCAGTTGATCATATCCTGGTTAGTACTTGCAGTGAAATCAGGTAGTAACTTGTACTCCGCTACACCTCTCTCTTCTCTGGCTGTGTCAGTGCTAGCTGGTGCTGTGTTCACAATCATCATCCTGGTAGTAACGATATCTAGAAATGAAAGGTGGAGAAGTCCTTGTTTCCCTCTAGAATGATTATGTATTGTGCTGCCTATGGGAGAAGAGTGGATGGAGGTGGCCGCTACCCTGAAGGGTAAATGCATAAAGGTTTTTTACTCGAGACTATTGTTGCTGTTGACACATCCTGGCTGTAATCCAGCACGTTACATTATATATATCCATTGTTTTTGATACATTTGGTCCAGACCTGTTATTGAGGTTGTTAATATTTTACCATATACTGTGAATTAACATTGTTTTTGTCATACTTATGATTACACCTTGCACTTACCTCTACAGCCACTATATGTACTGCGCCAGGGAGAATACCTTTTTGCAGTGACAATATAAGGTTATCCACTGAAACTCTCTGCCCCCAGGTCACAAGCATGAAATTCGCCCTCCGATATATATCGGACCCCTCTAAATCCTACGAATACCTAATCCAGTGTCCTTCAAGTTGGTTTTCCCCAAGGCCTCAGAGAACCATGCAAACAGGAGCGGAGTGGGAAGTTAAAGTGGCCCTGGAAAAAATTCTTATATTTGCCTCATGTGGGTGGGACCAAGTCAACTGGACGTGGGGCCAGCACAAAAGTAGGCGGGATTTAGAACTACTAGAACTTCTGGTATTTGGTTGTAGTAACATTTAGGAAACCAAAATTATGTTATGACTTAATACTCAGTGGGTCATCTCTAAAGCAATGCAGGGAAAAAGCTGCCAGTCCTGTGCTATAAAAATACATGAATCTTTTTGGATGATGTACGACTGGTTTATACCTCTGTGCTCAAACTTGTATAGTTACCTACTAACACATACTTCCAAAATCCCCTTCATAGAAACATATCTGACTTTGTTTAATATGTTTAACTATTACAAAACATGTCGGCGCAATTATATTTGATCAGTCTGCCAGAGCAGCATGTGAGCACCTCACCGCAGAGTTACATCTTTCCCTGATGTTCTGAGATGTAAGCTACCAGTCAAACCTCTCTCTATATAATATATTAATATGTGCACTGTGTATTTAAAAAAAGGCATTAAAAATAATGCTTATAATAAATGGCTTTCAAGTGCGATCACCACAAAGCTGAAATTTTGCAAGAATCTGCAAGAAAACACTTCTTTTGTAATAATTGTGTATGAGCCCTAAATGTGCCCAGTGATTGGTGGTGGTTTGAATTAATAATAGTGCAGGGAGGGTTGGCAGACAATGGTATAAGTGAAGGGGAGAACTATTCCAAGGGTTTGCTGGCGATATAATAAGTGCAAAGGAGGAAGGATTAATGATATTGTCAGTGCAATGGGGTCATATGTTCTACAAAGTGATCTGAGAACGGGACCAGTGCAAGGTAGAAGACAGACAATGGAATCAATACAAGAACCACTAAAGTATCACTAGAGCTGGCATAAGGCTCTGGGGGGCCCGGGGCACTTAAGACAGGAGAGTTATCATATTAGATACATTTTATACAAATACACAGGTAATACTGTGTGATCAACTGTTAGATGCACGCAGCTCTGCCTTCACCAGCAGTACAGTGTGAGGCAGGACATACCTCCCAACTGTCCTTGTAGTCAGACCAAACCCTGACTAAGTGAGACAGTCACCCAATTCAAGACTGCCCCATCGGATTCAGGACAGTTGGCAGACTGTCCTCTCTCTCCTACCTGTTCTTGTCACTTTCACCACCTGTGGCTGCTGGTGTCTTTAGATCAGTTGCTGCTTGTCTGGATCCTGGAATGTTGGAGGCAGTATGGAAAAAAATGTGTAAATGAAGTTTAGAGCACTTCAACCAGCCCCGGCATTAAATCAATAGCACCCAGGATTAATAATTAGGCCTCACTCCAGTCCCGACATTAAAATAATAGTACTCACATTTGATAAATAGATCTATTTCCCTCCAACCAGCCCTGACAAAAAAAGTAATAGTATTCCCATTTAATTAATAAAACAATTTCCCTCCCTCCAAACAGCCCCAGCAATAAATAAATAGCATTTAAGTTTAATATAAGCACTTCCCACAACCATCCCCAGCATTAAATAATTAATATACAAATTGAATAAATAGCCCTCCTCCCTAAACTCAGCCCCACAATAAATTAATAGCCCCAAACCACCACAGCATTAATTTAAAGGTACTGTCAGCCCATCTTAATTTAATAGGCCATGCCAATAAATTAAAATTACCTCACCATCATCCCACAAATAAAATAGCACCCATTAAATAAGTATCCCCCCACCTAATCTGCACCATTATATTAATAGCTTACCTCCCACCGAAGTGCTATTAGGACAGCCTCCTCCCTTCCCTCATATCACACAATATATTAAGATCCCCTCACTCCCTCACACCTTATAGCAACATACACCCCTTTTCCCTCACACATTATAGCAGGCCCCTCCCTCCCTATAGTTTTGTATAGCAGCCCCCTCCCTATAGTTTTGTGTGACAGCCCCCCTATAGTTTTGTATAGCAGCCCCCCTCTTCCTCCCTATAGTTTTGTATGACACCTCCCTCCCTATAGTTTTGTATGACAGCCCCCCAACCTCCCTCCCTATAGATTTGTATGATTGCCACCACCTCCCTTCTTATAGATTAGTATAGACAGCCCCACATCCCTATAGTTTAGTATAGACAGCCCCCTCCCTATTTAGTATAGACAGCCCCCATCTATATAGTTTAATATAAACTGCCCCCCTCCCTTTAGTTTAGTATAGACAACCCCCCCATAGTTTAAGACAGGCAACCCCCCTGTAGCTTAGAATAGGCAACCCCCCTATAGTTTCGAATAGGCAGCCACCCAATAGTTTAGAATAGGCAGCACTCCCAAAAGTTTTGTATAGACAGACCCCTATAGTTTAGTATGGACAGGCCCCCTCCCTATAGTTTAGAATAAGCTGCCCCCCCTATAGTTTATACTAAACTATAATGGGCTGCCTATTCTAAACTATTCTATACTAGACAGCCCCCCTTCCATAGTTTAGAATAGGCAGCCCGTCCCATAGTTTAGAATTGGCAGCCCACTATAGTTTAGAATAGGCAGCCCCCCTATAGTTTAGTATAGACAGCCCCCCTCCCATAGTTTAGAATAGACAGCCCCCCTATAGTTTAAGATAGACAGCTCCCCCTATAGTTTAGTATAGACAGCCCCCCTCCCATAGTTTAGTATAGACAGCCCCCCTCCATAGTTTAAAATAGGCAGCCCCCCTATAGTTTACTATAGACAGCCCCCCACCCATACTTTAGAATAGGCAGCCCCCCTATAGTTTAGAATAGGCAGCTCCCCTCCCATAGTTTAAGATAGACAGCTCCCCCTATAGTTTAGTATAAACAGCCCCCTATAGTTTAGAATAGGCAGCCCCCCTATAGTTTAGAATAGGCATCCCCCCTATAGTTTAGAAGACACAGCCCCCCTATAGTTTAGAAGAGACAGCCCCCCTATAGTTTAGAATAGGCAGCCCCCCTATAGTTTAGAATAGGCAGCCCCCCTATAGTTTAGAATAGGCAGCCCCCCTATAGTTTAGAATAGGCAGCCCCCCTATAGTTTAGAATAGGCATCCCCCTATAGTTTAGAAGAGACAGCACCCCTATAGTTTAGAAGAGACAGCCCCCCTATAGTTTAGAATAGGCAGCCCCCCTATAGTTTAGAAGAGACAGCCCCCCTATAGTTTAGGAAAGGCAGCTCCCTCTATAGTTTAGAATAGACATCCCCCTATAGTTAAGGATAGGCAGCTCCTCCCCATCCCTGCTCACTTACCTTTAGCTGCTCTGACTGGCGTCGCTCCTCACATCAGGCAGACAGGAAGTGATGTGAGACTTCATGTCTGCTGCATAATACTCTGGGACCCCATACAGCAACAGGCAGCCTAGCGATTGGCTGCCTGTAGCTGTCGCGCCAACCCCCCCTCATGCCGAGTTTGGTGTAGAGTATCGTCTCTCTCCAGATCCATCATAAGTCTTGTGCAGCTTCTCTCATATTTGCAGCCTGGCCAGGAGAAGCGTATTTACTGTGTGGCCCGGGGGACGTGTGCATATAGCTTGGTCAGAAGACCTAACTTCACAGCTTGGCCAGGAAGAGTGTATTAACAGCCTGTTCTTAAGAAGCAGAGCTACATCTGGGCATACAAGAGCGTACTTCTGGCATGGTCAGGAAAAGTGTTGCTAAAGTTTGGCCAGAAGGCAATTTGTTTTAGTTTATTGAAACTCTGCGAGAGATGGGAACAACAGCTGGGCGGGACCCAGGGTATCCTCAGTATCATCCTAGATACCAGGGTCACCAAGTACACCCTGGTATCATCACAGCGTCTATTAAGGCTTCTGTCCTAATGGTCATAACTTTGTTGCTTTTTGGAGCTTGAATGGAAGAGTTTCAACAGTTTTCTTAAATTATAGGTAGCGTGTAAGTATAAGGATCCTTAATGGGACATGTTAAACTGCAAAGTTCTTTTGTCTATGTATGTAGTTATATTAAATTCAATATTGTGAACCTTAATATGTTATTTTTACCCAAAGTATGCAATAAGATAAATGTTGTGGTCTAAACTGGAATATTTATTGATTTTTGTAGTTTGATGAATGGAGCCCTATGACAGCAAATCTCCCAGTATCATTTCTATGTAATATTATATTATTGTCATTAATCAGTTAATATGATTTTAATAACGGGCAGAATAATTACCCTCAGATGTAGGAATTCCATAGACCTGTAATTCACAGAAGTGGAGATGTTCTTGTCTCCCCCGTATAATGACGTTCACGTACTGGCCCACCATGTCATGGCACTGGAAGGTCTCAGAAGCTCCGGTTGGGATAGATGTAATCCGCGCACACCTGCATAGGAAATGGAAAATTACTACAACTGTAAATGATTCATAGGTCGGTTTATGGGACCTAATTGTGACAATTGTGTTATTTAAAACTAAAATAATGCATCATCTATGTAAAAACACTGGTGCTGATATAACATGATTGTATCTAATTACCTAATACATCAGCTTTAGACAATTCTCAATTATTTCATACTGTGGCCGTGTCCTCCATGTACTGTCAGCATGTTTACACAAAGGACCGACGATGCAGCACCAGGAGGGTTAATGTCCATCACTACTATGTCCAAGGGGTTAAATCCTGGCACTGTGCACTGAGGTCAAAATGTGCTTAAAAAGAAATGTACAAATATAGAACGTTCTTTCTAAATGTGGTTTCAGAATGTATTTCATAAAAATGTATTTTACCTTGACCTGGTGGTCCAGTGAGGATCGGGGGGATCCTCTTGTGGTATTTATGCACCGCTTAGGTTTCCATACATGGTAACCAGAGCGATGTTGTTCCCCATCCTTAGTGGTCCAATTGAGGGGCTGCAGAAGCTGCCCCTGAACCAAACAGTGGCATTTAGCACTGCAGCCCAAGTCGACAGCTGCAGTACATTGCCACTGGTGGAGACATGCAATGGAGACTCCTGAGGGTATATTTGAAAAACTGTGGTATTGAAAAAGTGGAGATGTTGCCTATAGCAACCAATCAGATTCTAGTTATCATTTATTTAAAACATTCTACAAAATGACAACTAGAATCTGATTGGTTGCAATAGGCTTTTCTTTTTCAAACCCCCAGTTTAGTAAATATACCATCTGGAGTCAAATGATTCCAGGAGATGCAAAGCCTCCTGGGAGTCACAGGAAGTACAGAGACTGAATGAAGTGCGGAGGGAGCTGATTTCAGGTTTAAGGGGAGCTAGACCCTGGAACAGGTCTCCTGGAAGTAGTCAACATAAGTGTAATTTTGTAAGTGAATATTATTGGATCTTCGCTACCAACAATTCTCTCCTGATAAATTGCTTTATTAGTGGTAATTTCCTGAAAAACCTATGTTACATCTGTGTGTATAATGTGTCATCACCTTGGATTGTCATTTCCATTATTTGCCAATGAGTTCCCAATAAGAATTTCTGCTCCATCCAGTCGTGCTCCATAGCAGTCACCTCTGTTTGTGATTGTTATATACTTAATCTTGTGGGACCTCAGTAAATCCACCCTCCACCAGGGAGAGAGCTCATGGTTTGAGTGAAAACACGATCCTTGATAATATTTGGAATCCTGGTTTCCATCGATAGCATTCGCAGCCAGAGCCAAATATCCAATATCCTATTCAAAATATACAGATGACTGTGTCGCACGGCCTCCAAGGGCAACATTTCTAACTGCTATGAAATGATATAAAGAGAGAAAAACACATTGTTTTGGTATTAGACAGTGTATTTTACTACATAATAATAACACAGTATAAGATTACTAAGATAATGTACAGTGCGTCAGGTAATCATGTTAGTAACACGTGTGGTGTAATTGTACGACAGTGAGGTCTTCATTTACATCTTGGATCTAGGGGTGCAAAAGTTGTGTCTGGGGAAAGCCTGGATATAAATATATTAGGACACATGAGAGGAACAGCTGGAATTAAAATAACCTGGTAAAAGTGCTACATTCAGCTATAAATCTTCCTGTGTGCTAACACTTATACTAATGTGTATGGACGTAACCATCCATATATGAAACATATTAACCAGCTCTATATGTAAAATGTTCCAACAAACATGTCTAGTGAGAAGTAATATATCATATTACAGTATTATAGTGTATATAACAATAGTCACACTGTTAGGACAGTGTTGTGATGTCTGAGAGATGTGTATAATGTTCTTGTTGTAAATAGTGTTGATATTGTGGATTAGATGTACAGGGGCAATAATTCCTCTGCACCGTCATTCTGTGGCTGCAGAGGTTGGTTCAAAATCTGCCTCTGTTCCAACCAGAGACAATCAAACTATTTACAAACTTTAAATTTGTTTGAATCAATCAAACTTGATTACCTGGAACTTTTTAAAAATTTGTCCATAACTTTGGGCCTGAGGTATCTGTGCAGCCTTGGATGTCTTTAAAAGTTCCTGTTATGCCTTGAATATGAAATTTGAACTTGTGTTTGAAGTTTTAAAATGAAATGTAATATAAAATGTAACCATCAATGTGTGATCCAGCTCCAATATGTTCCATCTGGTCCTCCACGCTTGTATCTACCACAAATGGTTTAGTCTAAAGTCTGAGAGGTTTCTAGAGCCAGTTTAAAAAAAGTTGATCATCTCTAGTTCGGACTTTTGCTCAGTGGCATCTGTGACCCTAACGGGGTGTTCTAGTGACGGGTGTTTCTGTACCTTACAGAGCAAATTGGAAACACTTCAAGGAAGAAAACATGATCCTTCTGAGACTGAGACTAAACTTACAGCGTACATTCCCTTGTGCCACCTCTACAGCAAGAACATTCATATTTACTAAGCCTCAAGAACCCCTTCTACCACCACAATAAAACAGTTATAACTGATTCATATGGTTGGGGCACTATTAGGTCTATGACCATCTAGTGTGGCATGATAGTGGGCAATGGTGGTAGAATATTTCTTTGTACCACGAGGGCCATGTAAGAAAACGTAGATCTCATGGAACTGTGAATAGTCTTTATCATCTTGAACATATAATATTAATTCTGGAACAGAATTATAAGTCAGTATCCAACACACTCTCTAGATAGTAAATATTTATCCGGTACTGAGATAGACTGCTCAGACTAGGTACCAACGCTGGGGATCTGCACCCCAAAAATATATATATAAACAACCACAATAATGCGATGGTATACCAAGTCTGCCATAAAAGTACATGTGCACACAAAGATTTTTAAAAATATTTATTAAAACAATATATGAACCACATAAAATTGGTATTAAATTCTAACCACATATAACATGCGAACTTGCATCAGTGCCACACCGGACAAATCTCAACGTAGGTGCACCTACAAAAAATGTCCAGATGTATATTTTATACATATAGTGCAATCCAGCTACTATCAGCCATGTACTCCCATTAAGATTATATTAATCGCAGGAGGATCTTTCACCAATCAATTCCGTTGCATGAGCCACTTGTAGTGTGGAACTGTTTATAATATATAATACAGAGGAGAAAAGAACTACAGCGCTGTTAAACGGATCTCATCTCGTTCCAGGCAGAGTAAAACACAAGTCTCTTACCAGGTTCCTGGCGATGTATTAAAAAGGACCGATACCTTCATTCAATGATGGATCCTGTAGTTAAATCGTTCTCCTTACTGTTGCTGAGTATATCCGGAAAGCCAAAGCTCCGTAGTATGCTCTCACTGTTCCACGCTTGTAGCGAAGGAGGCGCTTGCTCTCAGCGTACTGCCAACGTCACTGTGGTGCGCACCAGTTGAACCTCCGTTACGATTTATCTCAAAGGAGTGTAAAATTTCTTCTTAAACCAGAATCCTGGTAAATCAATGGGCACTGAATTTTAAATGGCAACTGTGTTGCTACTGTGTCCTAACTGACGCGTTTCATCCCCTTAAAGGTGATTTCCTCAGAGATATGGTTAGTAGTGAACTTAGCAGTCCTTTATACACACCACAAATTACAAATGATTAACACATATTCGGGATTAACCCATTTCTCCCTGTGCACAAGTACTATACCCCTATTATCCTAGAGGATATTACAACAAACTTATATTCAGAAAAGTGATTATGACACCAAATTTACCGTTTTATATTCTAACTGTGTCTTTCCCAAAAGGGGAACTATAATCATTCCAGCACATGTAATTAATAATATAATATAAAAGTCTATAAAAACACTCCTTTTCCTATTTTTGTTTTTATTATTAATAAAACCCTATATATTAATATTAATCATTGCTTTGCTGATCTAATAATGGGCCAATGATTTTTAATCTATTCATTCGGAGAAACAATAAATAAACATTGTTTTGACCATAAAAAAGCCCTCATTTTACACGTTATACAGCATTCAATTATATAATCGGCTCCAAAAAGAACCCACAAAAAGATATCTTGTATCAAACATTTTAGGGTATGTAACCAATGTCAATAGATTATTCATAGGCGATTGCAATCTATAATGAAGCTTTCAATCAATATCATAAACTCTCTTCTATCAAACATTTTTTTGGGGAGTATCTAACCAATGTCAAAAGATTACTCATAAACAACTAAGATCTATCATAATGCTTTCAGATAATATCATTTAACTCAAGTGACTCGTTCAGACCCATCGGCTGTAGTGTGTCTAACAAATAGATCCAGTATACTTCTTGTTTGCATAATCTCTTAAAGCGGTCCCCTCCTCTCGCTGTAGGTTTTATAAATTCTAGACCTGTAACGGATAAGCTATCTGGATTCTTCTCATGTCTCTCAAGAAAGTGTCTTGAAACACTATGGGATCTCAGACCCTTCAGAATGTTCCTTCTGTGCTCATTGAACCTTAATTTCAAAATTCTTGTCGTGCGACCTACATAATATAAGTTACAACTGCACCTTAATAAATAAACCACATAAGATGAATTGCAATTAATGAAACCTCGTATATTATGGGTTCTATCCATATCCACAGATTTTACTGAATATTCTCTATTCTTAATATAGTTGCACGTTATACAGCGTGTACCACCACATTTATAAGAGCCATTTGGAATAGATGGAAGCCAGTTCAAATGTAATTGAGTACTGTTCTTTTCTATTGCAGAAACTGTATCTGTATTCCTAACCAAAATTTGTGGTCTCAGGAAACTAGGTGCTAAGATATTTTTCAAATTATTGGCCTTTTTAAAGACCACTAATGATTTTTCTGGTAAAATGGATTTTAGGACTGAATCCTGTTTCAGAATGGAATAATTAGAGTGTAGAATTCTCTGTATCACTGCAGAGGATTCATTATATTTAGAAGTAAATGCCCACTCCAAATCCTCATTATTTTTAACTTTTTTGTCCCTTCTTATTTTATTTTGTACCTTGGAATTCTCATCCAATCTAATATGTGTATTTCCTTTGTTGGGAATCAATAAGGTCCCTCTCCATTTTTCCCACTTCTTCAAACGCTTGTTGAACAAGTGAGGGAGGATACCCTCTATCAAGAAAATTTCTGGACATTATTTTAGCTTGTTGCAAATACATATCTTCATCGGAACAATTGCGACGTATGCGCATAAATTGTCCCTTTGGTATATTCTTTTTCCATTTATGATAATGGGCACTTCTAAAATGAAGGTAATTATTACAATCTACTTGTTTAAAAAAAGTAGAAGTAGAAATCACACCATCTTTCGCTGTTAGGGAGAAATCGAGAAATTCAATGCTCGTTTTATGATATTTAGATGTAAATTTGAGGTTGTAATTATTCTGATTCATATAATCTACAAATGCCTGTGCTCTTGTTTCACCTCCTCTCCAAATAAAAAATAAATCGTCGATGTAACGGCCATAGAGGACGAGGTCCGCCCCGAACTCGCCAGCCCACACATGGGACTCTTCAAAGGCTCCCACGTATAGGTTGGCGTAGCTCGGGGCGAAGCGCGTCCCCATGGCCGTCCCTCTTATCTGCAAATAATAACTTCCATCAAATAAAAAATAACTGTGTTTTAAAATAAAGGATATTGCTTCCACAAGAAATTTTTGAAGTCTATCTGATAATTCTCCATTAAGTTTTAAAGTCTCCTGAATTACCTCAATCCCTTTAGTGTGCGGAATGTTAGTGTATAAAGATTCTACATCCATTGTTAGGAATGCAAATGTTTCATCCCATCCAATGTCTTGGAGTAAACCCAATAAGTGTGAAGAGTCCCGTATATGTGACTTCATTTTAATTACTAAGGGTTGTAGATAAAAGTCCACATAACTTGAAAGGTTAACCGTTAGTGATCCAAGACTTGAGATTATAGGACGTCCTGGTGGTGTTTGTAATTGTTTGTGAATCTTGGGCAAGTGATAATATATTGGTGTAATTGGGTGAGATATAAACAAAAAATCCATCTCACTCTTTGAGATTGTGCCCTCTTCCATAGCTACATCTAAAAAATCTTTAAACAGTGATTTGTGTAATTCACCCGGGTTACTTACTAACTTCTTGTAAAACACCTCATTGCTCAACTGTCTATGTGCTTCCTTTTTATATTCTATCAGGTCTTGTATTACCACCCCCCCTCCTTTATCAGCATTCTTAATAATTAGGGATGGATCTTGTTGTAACAACCTGAGGGCCTCCTGTTCCTTATGTGATAAATTAGCAAGTCTCTTCTTCATTTTATTTTTATTTCCAATATTACCTGCTTTATTATTTTTTCTTTTTCCTTCTCTAGGTCTACTTTGTTGAGAACACAAATCTCTAAATTGTTCCATAGTTACTTTATAAAAACAATCCATTTGTGGACTTTTCATATGAACTGGAAAAAACTCAGATTTCACTTTAAACTTTGATCTAGCCCCTGTGTTTTGTTGGTTCACATCAAAAATTGTGACAAGAGGATCTGTCTCGCAGTTATTTTGAGCCCATAATTCTTCTAGAGCACCTAGTGCCTGAGTTTCTTGTTCGGTATCCATTACTATAGGTTGACATATGGTATCTATACCCTCTTTTTTCAGTTTTTTATTTATAAAATATTTTTTACGACAGAGTAGCCTCATATACCTGTTTAGTTCTGTGAAAAGCTCGAAAAGATTAGGGCCTGATGATGGGGCAAAATTTAACCCTTTACTTAGAAGTTCTATCTCAGCTTCCGTCAATACTTTACTTGATAAATTGAATACCCCCCTACTTTCAGGAGATCTGGTATCTATGGTTCCTTTTAGTTTTTTCTTTCGTTTACCCTTTTTTCCTTTTTTCCTTCTAACACAAATAACTCTTTTATTGTTTTTTTTCGGATCCACTAAACCCTTCTTTTTGTTTTTGTCCTTAACTTCATTTTCATCTTAACCTGATAGACCTGATAGAATATAAAAAGGAAGCACATAGACAGTTGAGCAATGAGGTGTTTTACAAGAAGTTAGTAAGTAACCCGGGTGAATTACACAAATCACTGTTTAAAGATTTTTTAGATGTAGCTATGGAAGAGGGCACAATCTCAAAGAGTGAGATGAATTTTTTGTTTATATCTCACCCAATTACACCAATATATTATCACTTGCCCAAGATTCACAAACAATTACAATCACCACCAGGACGTCCTATAATCTCAAGTCTTGGATCACTAACGGTTAACCTTTCAAGTTATATGGACTTTTATCTACAACCCTTAGTAATTAAAATGAAGTCACATATACGGGACTCTTCACACTTATTGGGTTTACTCCAAGACATTGGATGGGATGAAACATTTGCATTCCTAACAATGGATGTAGAATCTTTATACACTAACATTCCGCACACTAAAGGGATTGAGGTAATTAAGGAGACTTTAAAACTTAATGGAGAATTATCAGATAGACTTCAAAAATTTCTTGTGGAAGCAATATCCTTTATTTTAAAACACAATTATTTTTTATTTGATGGAAGTTATTATTTGCAGATAAGAGGGACGGCCATGGGGACGCGCTTCGCCCCGAGCTACGCCAACCTATACGTGGGAGCCTTTGAAGAGTCCCATGTGTGGGCTGGCGAGTTCGGGGCGGACCTCGTCCTCTATGGCCGTTACATCGATGATTTATTTTTTATTTGGAGAGGAGGTGAAACAAGAGCACAGGCATTTGTAGATTATATGAATCAGAATAATTACAACCTCAAATTTACATCTAAATATCATAAAACGAGCATTGAATTTCTCGATTTGTCCCTAACAGCTAAAGATGGTGTCATTTCTACTTCTACTTTTTTTTAAACAAGTAGATTGTAATAATTACCTTCATTTTAGAAGTGCCCATTATCATAAATGGAAAAAGAATATACCAAAGGGACAATTTATGTGCATACGTCGCAATTGTTCCGATGAAGATATGTATTTGAAACAAGCTAAAATAATGTCCAGAAATTTTCTTGATAGAGGGTATCCTCCCTCACTTGTTCAACAAGCGTTTGAAGAAGTGGGAAAAATGGAGAGAGGGACCTTATTGATTCCCAACAAAGGAAATACACATATGGGATTGGATGAGAATTCCAAGGTACAAAATAAAATAAGAAGGGACAAAAAAGTTAAAAATAATGAGGATTTGGAGTGGGCATTTATTTCTAAATATAATGAATCCTCTGCAGTGATACAGAGAATTCTACACTCGAATTATTCCATTCTGAAACAGGATTCAGTCCTAAAATCCATTTTACCAGAAAAATCATTAGTGGTCTTTAAAAAGGCCAATAATTTGAAAAATATCTTAGCACCTAGTTTCCTGAGACCACAAATTTTGGTTAGGAATACAGATACAGTTTCTGCAATAGAAAAGAACAGTACTCAATTTCATTTGAACTGGCTTCCATCTATTCCAAATGGCTCTTATAAATGTGGTGGTACACGCTGTATAACGTGCAACTATATTAAGAATAGAGAATATTCAGTAAAATCTGTGGATATGGATAGAACCCATAATATACGAGGTTTCATTAATTGCAATTCATCTTATGTGGTTTATTTATTAAGGTGCAGTTGTAACTTATATTATGTAGGTCGCACGACAAGAATTTTGAAATTAAGGTTCAATGAGCACAGAAGGAACATTCTGAAGGGTCTGAGATCCCATAGTGTTTCAAGACACTTTCTTGAGAGACATGAGAAGAATCCAGATAGCTTATCCGTTACAGGTCTAGAATTTATAAAACCTACAGCGAGAGGAGGGGACCGCTTTAAGAGATTATGCAAACAAGAAGTATACTGGATCTATTTGTTAGACACACTACAGCCGATGGGTCTGAACGAGTCACTTGAGTTAAATGATATTATCTGAAAGCATTATGATAGATCTTAATTGTTTATAAGTAATCTTTTGACATTGGTTAGATACTCCCCAAAAAAATGTTTGATAGAAGAGAGTTTATGATATTGATTGAAAGCTTCATTATAGATTGCAATCGCCTATGAATAATCTATTGACATTGGTTACATACCCTAAAATGTTTGATACAAGATATCTTTTTGTGGGTTCTTTTTGGAGCCGATTATATAATTGAATGCTGTATAACGTGTAAAATGAGGGCTTTTTTATGGTCAAAACAATGTTTACTTATTGTTTCTCCGAATGAATAGAATAAAAATCATTGGCCCATTATTAGATCAGCAAAGCAATGATTAATAATAATATATAGGGTTTTATTAATAATAAAAACAAAAATAGGAAAAGGAGTGTTTTTATAGACTTTTATATTATATTATTAATTACATGTGCTGGAATGATTATAGTTCCCCTTTTGGGAAAGACACAGTTAGAATATAAAACGGTAAATTTGGTGTCATAATCACTTTTCTGAATATAAGTTTGTTGTAATATCCTCTAGGATAATAGGGGTATAGTACTTGTGCACAGGGAGAAATGGGTTAATCCCGAATATGTGTTAATCATTTGTAATTTGTGGTGTGTATAAAGGACTGCTAAGTTCACTACTAACCATATCTCTGAGGAAATCACCTTTAAGGGGATGAAACGCGTCAGTTAGGACACAGTAGCAACACAGTTGCCATTTAAAATTCAGTGCCCATTGATTTACCAGGATTCTGGTTTAAGAAGAAATTTTACACTCCTTTGAGATAAATCGTAACGGAGGTTCAACTGGTGCGCACCACAGTGACGTTGGCAGTACGCTGAGAGCAAGCGCCTCCTTCGCTACAAGCGTGGAACAGTGAGAGCATACTACGGAGCTTTGGTTTTCCGGATATACTCAGCAACAGTAAGGAGAACGATTTAACTACATAACTACAGGATCCATCATTGAATGAAGGTATCGGTCCTTTTTAATACATCGCCAGGAACCTGGTAAGAGACTTGTGTTTTACTCTGCCTGGAACGAGATAAGATCAGTTTAACAGCGCTGTAGTTCTTTTCTCCTCTGTATTATATATTATAAACAGTTCCACACTACAAGTGGCTCATGCAACGGAATTGATTGGTGAAAGATCCTCCTGCGATTAATATAATCTTAATGGGAGTACATGGCTGATAGTAGCTGGATTGCACTATATGTATAAAATATACATCTGGACATTTTTTGTAGGTGCACCTACGTTGAGATTTGTCCGGTGTGGCACTGATGCAAGTTCGCATGTTATATGTGGTTAGAATTTAATACCAATTTTATGTGGTTCATATATTGTTTTAATAAACATTTTTAAAAATCTTTGTGTGCACATGTACTTTTATGGCAGACTTGGTATACCATCGCATTATTGTGGTTGTCTTTAGATTGTAAGACTGTATTATGACCCAGGGATAGAAGTGTTCTTAAACTCCTAATAATGGAATTTACCAGTGAATTCCCTATACATGATGTACATATACTTATAATATGTATGTTGCATTCGGCTGAACAATATAAGACAATATGTCATTATTGCTCATTCAGTAAAGTTGTCCACTATTTTAGTATATGTACAATCATGGCCAAAGGTTATGAGAATCACACAAATATTATTTTTCGCAATGTCTGCTGCCTCAGTTTTTATGATGGCAATTTGCATATACTCCAGAATGTCATAAAGAGAGATCAGATGAATTACAATTAATTTCAAAGTCCCTCTTTGCCATGACAATGAGCTTTACCCCAAGAACAACATTTCCACTGCATTTAAGCCCTGACACAAAAGGACCAGTTGACATCAGGTCACTGATTCTGTCGTTAACACAGGTGAGAGTGTTGACGAGGACAAGGCTGGAGATCACTCTGTCATGCTGAATATGTTAGAATAACAGACTAGAAGCTTTAAAAAGGAGGTTGGTGCATGAAATCATTGTTCTTCCTCTGTTAACCATGGTTATCTGCAAGGAAACACGTGCAGTCATCATTGCTTTGCACAAAAATGGCTTCACAGGCAAGGATATTGCTGCTAGTAAGAATGCACCTACATCAACCATTTATCGGATCATCAAGAATTTCAAGGAGAGAGGTTCAATAGTTGTGAAGAAGGAGGCAGAGCGACCAAGAATGGCCAGCAAGCGCCAGGACTGTCTCCTAAAGTTGATTCAGCTGTGGGATCGGGGCAGCACCAGTGCAGAGCTTGCTGAGGAATGGCAGCAGGCAAGTGTGAGTGCATCTGCATGCACAGTGAGATGAAGACTTTTGGAGGATGGCCTGGTGTCAAGAAGGCCAGCAAAAAAAGCCACTTCTCTCCTGGAAAATCATCAAGCTCAGACTGATATTCTGCAAAAGGTACAGGGATTGGACTGCTGAGGACTGGGGTAAAGTCATTTTCTCTAATGAATCCCCTTTTAGAATGTCTGAGGCATTTGGAAAAAAGCTTGTCCGGACAGGGCCCTCTTAAGAACATCTTGGGCCCCCGGGCACAGCAGTGCACCGGGGCCCCTATATATACAAAAAAAATAAAAAAAATATTATATTATATATATGTGCCCTGTAGCCCAGGGGGGCCCATTGGAGGCAGCAAAAAAAAAAAAACCTGGCAAAAAAAAGAAGACAATACTTACCTTGCTGTCAGCTGGCGATCCGGCTCCCTCCCTAGTCTCCTCCTCCGTCACGCTCCGCAATGGATGTCGGGCGAGCGTGATGACGTCACACCCGACATGCACTGCAAGCGCGACGAAGGAGGAGACCAGGGAGGGAGCCGGATCGCCAGCTGACAGCAAGGTAAGTATTGTCTTCTTTTTTTTCCCAAGTTTTTTTTTTTTGCTGCCTCCGACGGGCCCCCCTGGGCTACAGGGCCCCCGGGCACCTGCCGATTGTGCCCAATGGGAAAGACGGCCCTGTGTCTGGAGAAGGAAAGGTGAGTGCTACCATCAGTCCTGTGTCATATCAACAGTAAAGCACCCTGAGACCATTCAAGTGTGGGGTTGCTTCTCAGCCAAGGGAGTGGGCTCACTCACAATTTTACCTAAGAACACAGCCATGAATAAGGAATGGTACCAAAACATCCTCCAAGAGCAACTTCTCCCAACCATCCAAGTTTGGTGAGGACCAATGTCTTTTCCAGCATGATGGAGCACCTTGCCATAAGGCAAAAGTGATAACTTAGTGGCTCAGGGATCAAAACATCAAAATATTGTGTCCATGGCCAGGAAACTCCCCAGACTTTAATGTCATTGAGAACTTGTGGTCAGTCCTCAAGAGGCGGGTGGACAAACAAAAACCCACAAATTCTGACAAACTCCAAGCATTGATCAGGCAAGAATGGGCGGCCATCAGTCAGTATGTGGCCCAGAAGACGATTGACAGCATGCCAGGGTGAATTGCAGAGGTCTTCAAAAAGAAGGGTCAACACTGCAAATATTGACTCTGCATAAATTTGATGTAATTGTCAATAAAAGCCTTTTTACACTCATGAAATGCTTGTAATGTTACTTCAGTATACCATAGCAACATCTGACAAAAAGGTCTAAAAACACTGAAGCAGCAAACTGTGTGAAAACCAATAATTGTGTCATTCTCAAAACTTTTGGTCATGACTGTAGGTTTGTGCTGTTTGAGGGGGACTTATTTATATGTGCTATAAGGTGTAACCTTGATGCTATCGACCCCATCTCCTTCTCCTCCTCTCTTGATACTCTCCTATCACCCCTTCCCTCTCTGGCCTGCCCTGATCAGGCCTCCTCTCTCTAAAACCAATCCCTCACTACTGCCCTGGACACCGTTGCCCCAGCCTCTTCCTTCCGCCGCCTTCGCCTTATTCCCCAACCCTGGCACTCCAAACACACTCGCTCCCTCCAAAAGTGCTCTCGCACAGCCGAACGCCTCTGGAGGAAATCTCGTTCCCTGGCTGACTTCCTTCACTTCAAATTCACCCTCTCCTCTTTCTGCTCTGCCCTGTCCCTCGCTAAACAATCCTTCTTTAAGTCACTCATTTCTTCTCAGTCCTCCAATCCCCGCGGCCTCTTTGCCACTTTCAACTCCCTCCTCTCCCCCCCCCTCCCACTGTCCCGCCTTCCCTCTCTGCTTCTGACTTCGCCTCCTTTTTCTCTTCCAAAATTGAAGCCATCAGACTGAAAATCTCCTCCAACCACCCCTCTCCAGCCACCCTCATCGCTTCACCTCCCGCCAACCAGCTGTGGTGCTCCTTCATCCCCACATCAGGTGAAGAAGTTCGCTCCCTTATTCTTTCCTCTCCACCCTCTACCTGTCCTCTCAATCCCATCCCCTCCCACCTCCTTCGCTCTCTCTCTCCTACTGCCTGCTCTTACCTCGCACACCTCTTCAACCTATCACTCTCCTCTGGTGTTGTCCCATCCTCATTCAAACACGCTCTTATCTCCCCTATCCTCAAGAAACCCAATCTTGACCCCACCTCTCTTGCTAACTACCGCCCTATCTCTCTTCTCCCATATGCCTCCAAATTACTTGAGTGGATTGTCTGCAGCCGCCTCACCAGACACCTCTCTGACAACTCCCTCCTTGACCCTCTCCAATCCGGCTACCGCCCCCTCCACTCCACCGAAACAGCCCTGGCAAAAGTTACTAATGATCTCCTATTAGCCAAATCCAAGGGTCACTACTCCATACTCATCCTCCTTGACCTCTCCATGGCCTTCGACACTGTTGACCACCCCCTCCTGCTGCAAACTCTTCTCTCTCTTGGCCTCTCTGGCTCTGTCCATACCTGGTTCACCTCATACCTTGCCAACCGCTCCTTCTCTGTATCCACGTCTGGTTCTTCCTCCACCCCCTCCCCTCTCCCTGTTGGAGTCCCTCAGGGCTCTGTTCTTGGCCCTCTACTCTTTTCGCTCTATACTTCCTCCCTTGGAGCTCTCATCTCCTCGTTCGGTCTTCAGTATCACCTTTATACTGATGGTATTCAACTCTACATTTCTTCTCCTGACCTTTCCTCCTCCCTCCTCTCTCATGTAACTGACTGCCTCTCCGCCATCTCCTCCTGGATGTCCTCACCCTTTCTTAAAATTAACATCTCCAAAACTGAACTCATTGTCTTTCCCCCACCCAGACTCTCTTCCCACCATAACCTCTCTATCGTTGTTAACAACTCCACTATCTCCTCTGTCACCCAACTCCGCTGCCTGGGAGTCACTCTCGACTCCTCTCTCTCTTTTGCCCCCCACATTCAATCTCTTGCCCAAGCCTGTCGCTTCCAACTCCGTAACATTGCCCGCATCCGTCCCTTCCTCTCTCAAGATGCCACCAAAACTATCTTCCATGCTCTCATCATCTCCCACCTCGACTACTGCAACCTCCTCCTTACTGGCCTCCTCTGCTCCCACCTCTCCCCCCTACACTCTATACTCAATGCAGCTGCGAGACTCATCTTCCTCTCACGCCGCTCCTCCTCTGCCTCCCTCTCTGTCTTGCCTTACACTGGCTCCCCTTCCCCTTCAGAATTATTTTCAAACTCCTTACCACCACCTACAAGGCTCTCTCCCAGTCTACTGCCCCTTACATCTCTAACCTCCTCTCCATTCACACTCCCGCCCCCTCCCAGCGCTCGGCCAATGATCGCCGCCTCTCCTCCACTCTGATCACCTCTTCCCACTCCAGAATCCAAGACTTCTCCCGCGCTGCCCCCCTTCACTGGAACGACCTCCGTCGCTCCAATCGTATCTCACCCAATCTGTGCTCCTTCAAGCGGGCACTTAAAACTCACCTGTTCCTCAAGGCCTACCAACCATCCACTTAGCCTCTCATCTCCTCTGTTTCTCCCCTGGCCCCTTTTCTCCCCCCTCTGCTTCACTGGCTCCCTTCTGTGCCTGATTTGTTTACCCTCCCTTAGGATGTAAGCTTGTATGAGCAGGGCCCCCCCTTCCTTTCTGTCTCCATACCTGTTCTTCCGCTCCGTCTCTACTGTATTTGCCTGCCTGGAGTTTCTAGAGAACTGGTACTTTGCGTTTATTGTTCTGTACTGCTTTACCCTGTATAGTCTACTGTTCGTACTGTGTACGGCACTGCGGAAACCTTGTGGCGCCTTACAAATAAACGATAATAATAATAATAATATAATTACTGATTTACAGCTGTGTACCTGTTTTATAAGGAAGGAAGAAGAAAAAGCAGTTACATATGCACAGGTCAAATTGTCAGACATGAATCCAAGCTACATCCACTTACACAGAGTGCCTGATGTGCCTGAGCCATTAAGGAGAGCAATGTTACAATACAAGGGGTGCAAATTAGTTTATTATTTTGCACATAGGATAAATACTGGCTGTTTTCTCAACTAGCACACAAATACTTGATAACTTTAGTTTGACACTGAAATTTAAAGTTTGATCTAGGACATGCCTTACCCCAACTATTAATTTGTCCCCACATTTTTAATTTACATCCCCTGCAATGCAACATGGTTTTGCCCAAGGCAAAGTTACTCATTTTTTGGGCTTAGCTGGGCCTGATTCTTTAAGGAAAGTTAAGCAAAACTAAGTAAGTAAGGCAAAACCATGTTGCATTGGAGGCGGAAGCAAATTTAAAATGTGAGGACAGATTTATAGTTGGGGTAGGGCATGTTCTAGATCAACTTTAAATGTCAGTGTAAAAATAAAGCTATCAAGTATTTGCATCCAACATGAAAAAACAGCCAGTATTTTTCTTATGTGCAAAGTAATAAACTAATTTGCACCCTTTACATTGCAACATGATTTTGTCCAGAAAACTTGAGTAAGAAAACTTACTAAATTTTTTGCTTAACTTTCCTTAATGACTTAATGACTCAGACCCATTGTAACATGGGGCCTGATTCATCTTCCAACACAATATGAATGCAACTTGCGCTTAAATATGTTGGACGGGAATTGCACACACGTGCCCCCATCTTCAGGTACAAGTGAATATGAAGAAACGTTACCATTGGATATGGTATAAATACACTCTGGCTATATGGTACTTACAGATAGACACAACACACTGCAGGGTACACACAATGTATATGTGTAATATCTATTCCCATCAGAAAGCACAGAATTTTATATCATGCAACAAATGTACAAACTATTAATACTGTAATCATTAATAAATATATATATACATTTTTTAACATGAAATACATAAATCAGGATGATCTTTACCACAGCTTTTCATACCCCAGCGTTGATGAATAGGCTTCCAGTGATGACTTAATAACAATTTATTTTGTTGTATTGACTTTCCATGTAAATTCAGTTCATAGATACAGATATTGCTGAGATAGACAAGGAAAGTTTTAACCATTTTTAAACAGAACAAGTGATTGCTTTTGATTAACTCTTTGTCACACACATGTCATACAGGCTGAGGTGAGTGCTGGGTCATGGCTTGGTAGACGATGGAGCAGCGAGTGTCTGAGAGTGGCTCTGTACAACTACCACTATCTACCTTTTATTTGACCCCTTAACTCAATCTCCTCTCACCTCACCCTCTCTCTTTCTCCTGAGGTCTGCTCCCATTTTTCCCAACCACGACCTTTCTCTGACATCTTCCCCTCCTCCTTCAAACAAGCCGTCCCTCAAAAGACCCTCCCTTGACCATGACTCTCCCTCTTATTACTGCCCTAACTTCCTACATCCTGTTAGGAAATCACAGAGGTAACAAAGTATGTTGGAGTTAAAAATAAAATGGGGTTTATTGAAAAGTTCAAATGCAGACAAAAATGCAGGAGACAACAGAAGCAACAGAAACAAACTGAATGAAGCAAACAGGTTTCAGGTTTCCAAAATGAGTAAAAAACTGAAACTACAAAAGAAAAAACAAGATCTAATTGGCGCACTACAAGTTCTATCTACCGAAATGGATATAGTTGTTATTTGATATAAAAATTGGATTGTATCCGATCATCTACCATATAGATCATATAAAATAAAAACAGTAAACACTAATGATTATTAGCGCAGCTGTCCAGGGTTGTAAAGCCCTGATTGACATATGACAGAAAAAAAGAAAGAAAAGAGGACAACGCTGGAACTAATCAAACAAAAACCACAATGCTAGAAATAGATACTACATATAAAAAATACATTAATTGAGAAACATAATTGCTATAATAAAACATATAACATAAAGTGCACAATAAAAAACATAAATGGAATAAAAATCAATAAAATTGTTGAGGCTCTAAAAGAGTGCACGGAGCCAGAAAGAGTAGCACAGTCTGTAGAACACAATGACAGTCAATGATTCTGTGATCTAAACAAAATCCATATAGAAATTGTAGTATGTTTGAATGTATTGGATGAAGCGCTCTTTCGAAAACAAAAGGAATGAATTGGTCATGTAGCTACAGACTCATGGATTTTCTGATAAGACATATGTGACTCCATCTGATTTAGTAGAGTAATCTTAGACAGTCTCCTTATGTTGATAAATAACTTCAGACACTAAGCTGGGAAAAAACCTGTATAATGATCCAAACATATCAACAGCTCCGTGTTGTAACAGTGGTGGATAGAGTGTCAAGAACGAAGGCAGGGAGACAAGCCTATTCACTCGGGTAGGAGGTGATCAACCAAACCACCAATGTCTGCAGCATAACTTGTGAATCTTATGACACTATGAAACAATTTCCTTAGCAGGCTCTCTCTGATGTCAAATGGGTAAGCGCACAGTGATCCCAAAGTGTAAACAGCTGACTGGCACAAAGATATAACTCCTAACGCGTTTCTTTGCCCTGTAGGCAATTTCATCAGAGGAAATGAGAATGACTTAGCCAGCGTCCATGGAAAGACTGCTCCATTCGGTTGATCCTTATATTTGTGTTTTCCTAATTGCAATTTCCAACAGCTGTGTGCAAACTATGAACTTGCTTTTAATTAACACAATATTTTAAACAGCAAAATCTATGTCCCAGAGATTTATCTACATCATGGTCTAAATGACTAAATATTTAATCCATAAATAAATAAATGTTCAATACATAAAAAATATATAAAAATTAAAATAAATGATTCATAAAATTGTTTAAAATACATAAATGTATTAATTTAAATGATAAAAAACAGTTCATCAAAAAAATTAATAACAATAAAATAGCAGCAACAACTTCTGTGCAGGTTTGAACTCATAACCTCTCGCTCCCAGTACTCATCACCTTATGTCACTTAGTGAATCCAGCCACAGAAACATAGGGAAAGGTTCTTGAAATCTAAAACCTTTGTTCAACCATCATTCTTTCATCCGAAATTCCATTAGTCCATAGATAATATATAATTAATGAATATAATAATAGTATTTATATAAAGGCCTCAAAGAGGAAATGATCCCAGACATCCAAATACATATTTACCTATATGACTATAATATATTCTCTCCAATGGGAAACCTGTGACCACATCAGAAGGCACAAATCAATGTACAAGATATGCAAAGATTGTGCCGAAAAGGAAGCACAGTCCTAGCACCTAAACTAATAAATATCTTGTCAAGAAAAAAACAGAAAATTCATATAACCTTCCTAAAGCACTCCAGGTTTTCATTCAGGAAGGACTGAGAGTATTCAATAAATGAATCCAATAGGTTTCTTGTCTGCACAACTTTTTGAATCTGTCACCTCCTCTCATTGTCGGTTTCAATACCCATAATTTCCAAATCATAAGGGTCAAATTCATGAGCTTCAATAAAATGGTGATATACACTATGAGAAATGGATTGATTGATAATATTCTGCCTATGTTCTAAAAAGCGTTGTTCTTCCAACATACATTTACATCTCAGTATATGCGTATTACAATTAATAAAGCCCCTAACAAGATGTTGAGTACCATTATGCCAAAAAAACCTGTTTATTACAAATGTATCCACATATGAGGCATCTCGTTCCTCCACATTTATAACAACCTATTGGTTTTTCATGAAGCCAACAAGTGGCATTCTTAATAGATTTGGCCTCTGTTATGTTGGAGCAGATTTCCCCACGTAATAGACTGGGTGCTTGCATAATCTTGATATTGGAATTTTTCTTACAACTAATTTTGGGCTCCTGAGGCAAGATATTCTTCAAAATAGAATCTTGTTGAAGTATGGAATAAGTGTTGTTGATGGTTCTAACTATATCCCCTGATTTTCAATTATACTTCAATTATACTTAGAAATGAAGGCTTGATCAAATAATCCATTTTCCCCATTCTTATTGACTACATTGCAGGCATTCCTAACATGTGTCTTCAACAGTGAACCCTTATCTTTGTCCTTAACTTCTACAAGCGCTTTATTCAAGACTTCCTCAGGGTAACCTCTCTTTCAGATATCGTGGTCTTAAATTCACTGATCACTGATTTGTTTAATAACATCCTAGAATGGTCAGCCTTAGATCCAGCTACCACCCATACTAATATTGTTTTCATCCACAGCCCTGGAAGAGACAAAGCTTACTGCACCAATTATAGGCCTCTCATCCCATCTCATTACTGAATGTAGACCTAAACATTTTTGCAAAGATTTTAGCCAACCTGTTAAACATCCTTCTCCCATTCTTAATTCACCTGGATCAAGGTGAATTTGTCTCAGGGTGACAAGTACAGGACAGCATCAGGTGGACAATTGATTGAATTCACTCCTTAAATTAATGCTTTAGCTTTGGATGCTGAGAAGGCATGTGATCCAATATCCTGGACCTTCATGTTTCACACCTTCCTTCACATGGATTACAAAGGTAAATTCTTTATCTGCACTGTATTATTATTATTATTATTAATATTTATTTATAAGGCGCTACAAGGCATCCGCAGCGCCGTACAGAGACAAACAAAATCACAATACAATGGGAGACAGCACAGTACAGTAAACACAGCAACTCAGTACGCTCAATGCACAGCTAGAGAGGGCGGGGAAGGGGGAGGGAGGATCCGAAAATGACGGGGCCCAAGAAGGGGGGCATGGAAGACAGGGAGACCCCCAGGGGGGAGGAGGGAGCGAAAGTGGATGTGGGGTGGAGGACCTTTGAGGAGGAGGGCTAAGTAGCTGGAGAGCAGAGTTAGAAGTGGTGGAAACAGGAGGAGAGATGGCCCTGCTCAGAGGAGCGTACAATCTAAGGGGAGGGGTGGACAGACAGAGAGACGCAGGGGAGAGAGGGAGAGTAGGGGGACAGAGGCAGAAGATAAGGTAGGAAATTAAGTGGGAGACAGAAAGGCTTTAAGAAAAAGGTGGGTTTTTAGGGCCCGTTTGAAGCTGGATAGATTAGGGGAAGTTCTGATGGAGGGAGGGAGCTTGTTCCAGTGGAGGGGGGCAGCGCGGGTGAAGTCTTGGATACGCGCGTGGGAGGAGGTTATAAGGGGGGAAGAGAGGCGACGGTCAGAGGCAGAACGGAGAGGGCGGGATGGAGCATGAATAGAGAGGAGGGTGGAGATGTAGGGTGCAGTGGAGTTGGCGAGGGCCTTGTAGGTGAGTGTGAGGAGCTTAAAGAGGATTCTGAAGGGGAATGGGAGCCAGTGAAGGGCTAGGTAGAGGGGGGAGACAAAAGAGGAGCGGCGAGAGAGGAAAATAAGCCTAGCTGCAGCGTTAAGGACGGATCGAAGGGGATCGAGATGAGAGTGGGGGAGGCCAGTGAGGAGGAGGTTGCAGTAGTCCAGGCGGGAGATGATCAGAGAGTGGATAAGGCATTTGGTGGCATCTTGGGAGAGGAAGGGCCGGATTCGAGCGATGTTGCGCAGCTGGAAGCGGCAGGATTTAGCAAGAGAGAGGATGTGGGGGCCAAAGGAGAGAGAGGAGTCGAGGATGACACCAAGGCAGCGAAGTTGGGGGACAGGGGAGATAGAGGTGTTGTCGACAGTGATGGAGAGGTCAGAAGGGGATGGGGTATGAGAGGGAGGAAAAACTATGAGCTCAGTTTTGGCAAGGTTAAGTTTGAGGAATCGAGAGGACATCCAGGAGGAGATGGCAGAGAGGCAGGCGGACACCCTAGAGAGGAGGGAGGGAGAGAGATCAGGAGAGGAGAGGTATAGTTGAGTGTCGTCAGCGTAAAGGTGGTAGCTGAAGCCGAAGGAGCTGATGAGTTCACCCAGGGAGGAGGTGTATAGAGAGAAGAGTAAGGGTCCCAGAACAGAGCCCTGAGGGACCCCGACTGGAAGGGTGGATGGGGGGGAGAGAGACCCAGAGGAGGTGACGGAGAAGGAACGGTGAGTAAGGTAAGAGGTGAACCAGGACAGGACTGGGCCGGAGAGGCCGAAAGACTGGAGGGTGTGAAGGAGGAGGGGGTGGTCAACGGTGTCAAAGGCTGCAGAGAGGTCAAGGAGGATGAGAAGGGAGAAGTGGCCCCTGGCTTTTGCAGAGAGGAGGTCATTGGTGACTTTAGCCAGGGCAGTTTCAGTGGAGTGGAGGGGGCGGAAACCAGACTGGAGAGGATCAAGGAGGGAGTATTCAGAAAGGTAGGAGGTGAGACGGCTGCAGACGAGCCTCTCAAGAATTTTGGAGGCAAATGGGAGAAGAGATGTATGACTTCTGCTATATTGTTGGCAAATTGTGTAGTCTATAATCCATCCCCCCTTATCTTTATCGGTAATCGAGCCCCTTGTGCTAAGTATCCATTATTAATTATATGCCAGGAATTAAATCAGACAAAATAGAATACAAAATACACCAACTATATCCTCCTCACTGTTACCCAGCGACACAATTCTCTTCAAGCTCCTCTGGCATAAATTGGGATCTATGGTTCTCTTTCGGGCAATGAAATTTATACTCAAGAGACAGAGGTCCTAGACTTTCACCTCACCCCTCACATCAAGTCCTTCTTACAATCACAATTTTCCTTCTGATGACATCTTAAAACTTTAAAGTATCTTTCTGTACAAATAACAAAACATTATCATCAGCTCTACCAGGCAAATTATCTCCACCTCTTATCTAATATTAAAGTGGTTTAGCAAAATCAATTCATCTTTTGGGTTGTGCGCATTGAGGCCATTAAGATGAATGTTCTCTCCAGACTTTTTTTCAAGCTCTTTCTGTATCTGTTATCCCTTAAATCTTTAAATTCCTACAACACATAACCTCACTTAGTATCTGGGCATGAAAATGCCCTATAATCTGCCTAAAAATTTACAAAGAGTCCTCCAAGGGTGGTGGACTGGATGTCCCAAATTTCAAAAGGTACAAGCAGCTCAACACACCCAGTTTGTCCAATGTAATATGGATCCTCATGCAAATGCATGGGTCTCTATATAAGCTGATATTCTCACATTCTACCCTTTTATGGTTGCACTCCTCCTGCCGTCGTAAATGAGCAGATTGGGAACCTGGGAATCTTGGGCTGCTCATTATAACATTCATTTGCCTCTGACAATCTAATAAACCTCCTCCACTTATATAATTGTTTCATTTTATTGATTTCCCCCTGAATTTCTACCTTCCCGTTCTTCCCTCTTGATATCCAATTCTATTCTCTCCCCTTTTCCCGCTCCAAAAAAAAATAGATTTTTGGGGCTTTGTTTTGTTAAGTTCTCATGCAATGTTCCCTCAAGTTTTCTTTATTAAATTTATGTCATATGTCTGTATGTTATTTTTTGTGTGATTGTTTGACCTTGAACAAAGAAATATCCTCCAGTGAATTGTCATCCAAAACCTACGGAATTTTCTGCTATTGTAATTGACGAAAGGCGACCAAGTCCACAACCACCAAGAAAGACAATTCAAAATTGACATATGTGTCCTTTTTATGCCACTAATCCCTGACCTATCACATGGTTCCTGCATAGCTTTAAAGGTTCAAGTTAAGTTTAATCCTCCATTTGATGGATTTTGCTGAAGTTTAAAAAGTCCAATTTTAAGTGTTTTGACTTACCAGATATATTGGCAAAATACTTTATTAAAATTATTGTTCATTCTTAGCCAAAAGCAGGAGAGATAACATTTATAAGGGATATATCAATTTAAGGAACACTATCATCTTATTGAGAAATTAATTTCATAAATTGTGAGTATTCACATCCAAATGCTCTTGCACTCATAAACTAATTGAAGGTGTTTCTAAGACTCTGCATCAAATGTCTTTTCGGGATCAAGGCTTAATAACATGTCTGCTAGAATTTATTTCTGTTTAGTCGCAGTGATAAAAGATGATATGGTTATTTACCAGATGATTGTTATGGGGAATCCCTCACTGATGGGCGGGGAGGGGTATTAGTAAATCCGGTAGTATAGATTGCAGTTTATTCGTCTTCACCTTTACTAGGATCAACAGGACTATGGGCCGATAAGATGATACAAGATCGGAACTTGTGAGAAAGATAGTGTGGGCTTCATTAAATGTGGGAAAGTACAATTGATTCTAATGTCATTTTTCTTAGAAGGTGCCTGTAGTATCTACTGCTAAACCCATCAGGACCAGGTGATTTATTATTAGGCAGATGTTCGATAGCTTCTTCTAATTCCCTTTGTGCAATGTCAGCATTTTAACGTTGCTCTATGACAGTGTTTCCCAACACTAGTCCTCAAGTACCCCTAACAGTCCATGTTTTCCATATCTCTTTGCTGGAGCACAGGTGTAATCATTATTGACTGACACATTTTGCAAGATCCACACGTAGTCCTAATTATATTACTGGTCATCTGGAAAACCTGCACTGTTAGGGGTACTTGAGGACTAGGTTTGGGAAACACTGCTCTGTGAGCATTAATGTGTTTGGGAAGCTAACTTCCATAAGATTTCCTGGTGTGATGTAGGATATTCTAAGTGCTTTGTATAAGTTCTCATAATAGGCTTGAAATTTAGATATTATCTCAAGTGTCGTGGAGGATCTATCTCCTGTGATTGGATCTTTTATTTGCAATATATGGTGTTGCTAGCCAAGATTTAATTTCACCAATCTATTTAAAGTCTACTTATGTGTGTGTTCACTTGCAAAAATCTTTCGAGGTGTTGTGTTTCCTAATTATATATTTTGAGATTGATATCTGAAGGTTGTGATGTAAAAGCTTCAAAGGACATTTTTATGGCATTGTGCAAGGAGTTTATTATATATTTTATTTGATAGGCTTTTTTATGATTGGCCTAATTGGAAATCATATGGCCCCTCATCACTGCTTTTGAAGTTTCCCAAAATAAAACTGAATCATCCCATCACTCAAAGTTGTGATCAACAAATTCCAACCATTTGCTACTGAGGCATTTATTAAAATCCTCTGGAATCTCCTGCCATCCCCTATAGCCTTGAGGCAACTTATCGGTTTAAAAGACAAAAGCGGCCTAGATGTGGAGGAGGTGCCCCTTATTGTGTATCTGGGCCTCAGTACAGTGCAGGCCCCTCTCTCATACAGTCATCTTTAAAACAAATGAGTAAACACTAGGAGGAACTGCAACCTGATTCTGTTATCCAGGCCTTAAAGATCACTGTTCCCCAGAGATAGAAGTCATATAAGACCTTGTGTAACTCTTTTAAGCAACTCTCTTCATTATGCACCAGAGATAAATTCAGACATACTTAGCTAAAGTCTCTTAACAACAGTCACCTGAAGATGATGGTGTTTCTTATTTCAAAAATAGAGATACAGGAGGGCCACAATATCCCTCAGGGGTTGCTCCTGCAGCTCCACTGGACCACAACAGGAACATCTCTGGCACCACAATGCTCAGGTCCCTGAATGGGAACCGGAATTGCCACAAAACACAGCCAGCAGAGCCCCAATCTCCACTGGGTCAACAGAGTTAGTGAAGCATATTTAGCTAGTGTGTTACTTAACATACTGCACAACATTTGAAATATATCCAAGTCCCGAAAATCTCACAGGACACATGTATATTTACCTTTTTCCTGCCTTTTATATACATTTTAATATATTAAACATTAATTTCTTATGCCTGGCGGATATCGCTGCAGTTTAATCAGATCAGCTCTGTAGCATCTACCATTAACCAATGATGCCTCAGTCATTTTTCATGTGCTGATCGTGCGGAACATAAAATAGACAAGACCAAGATCAAACATCCGTGGCCTAGCAGTCATCAGATTAAGACATGTATTGCCTGGGCTCCGTGTCCTAAATCTAGAAACTCCCTTTTATCTGGGGATTCCTCTGCCCTTCCGGAGGTCTAACACATCAGCTTCAGACTCGCCACTAATTGACAGAATTCCCAGACTTACTTAACCTGCCAACCACTACCAGCACATCGTCTCCAGGCACTCTCCTGGCTCCAGGCACTCTCCTAACCGGTACAAGCGCTTGAAGTAAATCTTAGTTATTTAACTTAATAATAACCCAACTCTACCTCAGGGGGACTCGCACTTCGGTCATTGACTGACTTGCCATGCAAAGCTCCACCATCTTGTGCTCAGCAGTGAATAACTTGTAACACTCAGGGTACCCTGATCTGAGTGGGAAACCTCTCCTGTGTCTCAAGGAGGGCGCCATCCTATCTCTTCACTGATCCCACAATAGGTCAATCTGGGAATTTTATTAATATTTATTTCCTTTTATATAACTTTGCCAAAGTTTATAAACAAAATTCACAGCTTCAATTATAGGAGACACACTGCCACCTCTTTCCAGCAAATTGCTCCAAATAGACAAATTTGTATAGGAGATCCACTGCCCATGAAAAAACACCTGGATCTTATTTGTCCTGTTTCGTTGGGCTCAAAATGATCTTACCTAGCTAGGAATAAATCTCCCATCATATCACAATCAACTATACACCTACATTATTAAACCATTCATACATATCATTCAAAGAGAATTGAATGATTGGCAGGACCTTAAAATCATCTTTCTTGGGAGATATAAGCTCTTCAAAATGTCCAGGTTTCCTACAATCCCCTAAATATTATGTAGATGATTCCACTTTGGCTTAAACAAATCAGACCTATAAAGACTCAGCAAAAGCATAGGTGAATTTATTTGGCATAAGAAAAAAGCTAAAATAAGTAAAATTACAACAAACACCCCAAAGAGGAGGGATTAACCTGTCCAATCTTAAATTCTTTAAATCTTCGCTTTGCAATAGACTATATTAGGGGGTAGAAATATATTCACTGACATATTATTAGATTTTCAACTTTGCACCCATCTCTCAAAGTTAAGTTCTCCATGCTCCTTTGAATAAATTGAAAGAACTCAAGATCGATAACATCCTCATTAATTCTAAATGTAGAGCTTGGAAAACAATCAGAAAAACTCATAAACTACATCACACTCACTCGATATTTCTAATATTCCTCGGTAATCAGGAAACCTGAAAGTATTCCGAAGGATGAGAATTCAGGAAATCAAAAATGGGCAGCACATTTTTCTACCTTGGCAAAGCTAGATATTTTTCAGACCAATTAACTCACCAACAAAACCATATCAGCTAGTGTTACAGGATGTGACGCCTATGCCACCCTGTCTGTTGTTGTTGGGAAGCGGCTGGGCTTGCTTTGCCACTGTTCCCTTTCATTATCCCAAATGTGCCCTCTAACCATAGTAGGAGGGGCTTACAAATGCTGCCACCACTGGACTCCTTACCTGCATCCAGAACCAGGTTTCTTCTGGGTAACTGTCACTGCTAGGGTACCCCCTTGCTGGTATACCTGGGCTCGTACCCCTGACCTCTCACTATGGATCAGGGTTACTGTGGATGGATCCTCCCTGGCCTATCACACTGGCCAGAGCTGCAGGGTAGTGGGCACAGCGGTGGTTCTGGGAAGCTAGG